>NC_086102.1:95989600-96222100 GCF_963921235.1 Mobula hypostoma
TGTAAACATACTGAGAGCAGAGACATGAGGCTTCATGACTGGACAAAGTGGTACAATCTCCAGAAACACATTAAACCAGGGCTGGCATCTCCATCCTGAACCATAGCTTCATGGTGTACTTGTTCTTTTTATCAGTCTTATGTAGTTCTAATGCAATACTTTCTAATACTGTGGAGGCATGGTTATCCTATCAAATGATTTTTGTGCATTTTCTGACTTTCAGACAAAATCAGCTTATTGGATATTTGTAAAAGTAGATCCCGTCCGTTTTACACAGGGATAGTCTATAGGTCTCTAAAATGGCCCAAACATTGGAGACAGCCTTTGGAACTCAGGTTACGTCCACACTACGCTGGATAATTTTGAAAACGCCGGTTTCGAGTAAAAACGACAGGCGTACACACTAAGCGTTATTCAAAATATCTCTGTCCACACTAACATGGATATTTGGGCAAATCTCCTCTACTGACACACAGAAGGACACACAGCAAACAAGCGAAGAGGAAACGGTATACTTAGTGCGCGTTTGTCCAGTTACAGAGTAGAAAAACTTAAAAGGAATTGCTCTTGGTTCTCACGCAGGAGGACTTAAAACTAAAAAAAACAAATACTGGAGCGTATGGAGGCAACCGACAGGGAGTTCACGGACAGTATGACCCAGCTGACGACGAACATTGAAAAACTGACCAACTCTGTTGCAGTAATAAAGCACCTTGTTAAATGTATAAAACGTCTGCATCAGTGTTATCTTGTATTTCCATACAATGTTACATTAGGCTGTTACACATCTATTGTCAGAGAATTACTTGCATAAATAGGTAAACCACCTTCATACAAGCAAGGACAGAAAACAGGGCAAAGTGAGTATACTTATTTATTCAGTAAGTCATGGGTCAAAGTATTTGGTGAGTACATTTCTAACTCTTCTGGCTTCAGTCTCGTTGCTGTCTGTTCTGAAATTGTTAGGTTGTGTGGGGAGGTTGTGTTCAAGAAAACAACGAAATGCCGCGCTGCGGCCATCTGTTCCAGCACGTCATGACAGTGTTCTTAAATAGTCAAAAAAGCTCACTTTACAATTTAACTCTCACGCCGTTCAAACCGACTGCACGATATAACAGCCGTACGGCAGTGCCCGCGCAGTACCAAGCAGAAGCAGAAAAAGCATTGTTATGACAGCGTTTTTAAATCTCTCTGTTTACCCCGTACACACTACAACAGATATTAGGCGTTTTCAGATTTATTCACTCTGGAGACCGTTCCTGAAAATCTCCGTTTTCGGGGGATGAAAACGCCGCTTTAGTGTGGACGGAGGGTCAAAACGAAGAGAAAAAGCTTCGTTTTCAAAATTATCCGGCGTAGTGCGGATATACCCTTAGTAACAGCAGAATTACTCACCATATTTTTACTCAAGCACCAGATTACAAAATTCCAATCACTAAATTCCAATGTTGCCATGTTGTGGTTTTGAAAGTTAACATCATCACAATAAAATCAGGCCCAGAATTGCAACAGTGAAGCAAACACAGGAAACTGCTAAATCCTAAAGTGGATTTTATATAGTAGATCCAAAATAAAAGCATGGTGGAGAATAATTTTCCACAGTTTAGAGATCTTGGTAGCAATACATAGAAACCCCATGTCAAGGGGAGGAACTATACAGTTCTGTGGATAATTCTTTAAACTGTAAACATGTATTTCAAAGTTCAAAGTAAACTTATTATCAAAGTATGCAAATGTCACCATATACAACCCTGAATCATTTTCTTGCAGGCATAGAGCATAAATCCAAGAATCAATGAAAGACCACACCCAACAGGATGGACAAACAACCAATGTGCAAAAGTTCATAAACTGTGCAAATTCAAAAGAAAAAATAATCATATTAATAATAAATCAATAAGCAATAAATAGAGAACATGAGATGAAGAGTCCAGAGATTGTGGGAGCAGTTCAGTGAAGTTATCAATGGAACTCAGCAGTAGAGGTACTACCTGTCACGTGGATATTTTAGATTTTAATCAGATCTGGTTCATTGTTGATAAAACAATGCATTTACAGGGCAATTCAATGCTTGTGCAGACTGCAGAACTTCCCCTGATAACCCAGTTTCTGGGTTCTGATGAGATTGAGACAGAGTTTTGAATGCATTTCAGTGTTTGAAAAGACATCCACAATCCATACTGAGTCCAGACTGTGAAAAATAACACAGATGAATGTGGGAGGTTGAGGGAAAGAGAAGAGATTTTGTGAAAAACCTGGAGCAATGATCCATCAGTGTCAGAGAGATTTTTTATGTTCAGATTCCAAAAAGAAAAAGAGAATGCTAGAAGAACTCATCAGGTCGGGCATCATCTGTGGAGGCTGGGAAAGTTAGCTTTCCATTACAGAGAAGGTGGGGGAGGGATACGTAGAACAAAGGAAATATCCTTGACGAGGTACAGGTAAATGAGTTACTGTGGCAGCCAGAACCAGATTATAGTTCTAATCTAATCTAATAGTTCCTAGTTATCTATTGCTAACAGCAGGATGAGAGACATCCCTAGCAGGTCAGAGTTTACCGACACAGAGAAAAAATGAGTCAAAATCATAGGTAGATGACACATCTTTCCCCCTCTTGGAAATCCCTGTCCATCTTCACCAACCTCACTACTCCAGCTTAAAGCAATTTCCCACACAGTTGCCAGAGACAACACCTATTGCATTTCCAGTGGTCCCTGCAGGTGAATTGGTGATTTCCTGACACATTTTCCAATCTAGTGTGCTGCATTCGAAGCTCATAGTGCAGTCTCCTCACAAACAAACGCAAATTGGGTGACTGCTTTAAGGATAACTTTTGTTGAAAACCCTGTTACTGGTCATTTTAATTCCCCATCCCATTGACCATTCTATCCTATCGGTCTGTAACTTCCTGCATTCTAACAACGCATACTTGAGGAACAACAACTCATTTCTGCTGAACTTGATATTGATTTTTTCAACTTTATGTAACTTGCTCCCTCTTTCTATCTGTATCAGAATTGACTATTTCTGCCAATTATCCATCTGTGGTATTATCGGCTCAATTTTGCACTCTCCATTACTAAAACCCAACTTGCTAAGCATGTCCCACAGTCCTGTCACTAGCAACACAGAATACATAAAAAGCAAAATAATGTCTTTCTAACCATCTGCTTAACCTGGCTGGCCTCACCCTATCGGAGATATTTCTTTAGTTCAACCTTCTTTGTTGTTGAAAACTAACTCATTTTCTCTCAGTTCCATTTTGGACCAACTGAACTGTTAACCCTGTTCCTCTCTCCACAGACGCTGCCTGACCTGCTGAGCGTTTCCAGCACTTTCAGATGTTACTTCAAACACCTGCGCTTCTTTCACGTACCTGTTTCATTTCACTCTTTAGCTTATTGATGCCTGCCCTCTCGGTTTTTGTTGCTCCTGTGTGGCCAACTTCATGGATGGAAATAGCAGGACTCATGCCAATAGAATCCACTGGTCGGACTTTAAGACACAAAACATATTATCCAGTTAGACTGCTATATATTGAAAAATATAGAAGGCAAAAAGTGACCACATCATTCCTAAAATGAAATAAAACTTTTCATAAGAACAATGCTGCTTATATAACACATTAGGATGGGACAAAATGTTGGCCAAAGGTCTGAAGAAACAAATGTTGGAAAAACTCGGAAGGGCAGACAGCATCTGTGAAGGCAGAGGAATAGGCTGATATTTCAAGTTGAACACCTTGCATTCGGACTGTTATGATAATCATGGAAGATTTCAATAATGTTAATAATAACAGTACATGGAATAAGGTAGATGATCTTATAGTGCAGTTAGAAATTGGCAGATATGACATTGTGGGCATCACTAAGTCATGGCTGTAGGAAGATCATGGTAGGAGATTACTATCCAATGATACACATTGTTTAAAAAAATGGCAGGTAGGTAGAGAGGGTGGGGATGTTCTGTTGATAAAAAATGAAATCAAATCCTTAAAACAGGTGATATAGGATTGGAGTATGTAGAATCCCCAATTCTGCACTGGGTGTTGTGTAATGAACCAGATTTGATTAGGGAGCTTAAGGTAAAGGAACCCTTAGGAGACAGTGATCATAATATGATAGAATTCATCCTACAGTTTGAAAGGGAGAAGCTAAAATCTGTATTACAGATAAGTAAAGCAAACTATAGAGGCATGAGAGAACTGTTGTTCAAAGTTGATTGGAAAGGGACACTGGCATGGATGATGAGAGAACAGGAATGACAGGAGCTTCTGACAGCAATTCAGAAGCAGCAAGATAAATACATCCCAAAGAAGTAGTAGTTTTCCTAAGGGAGGGTGAGGCAATTGTGCCTGACAAAAGAAGTCAAAAACAGCATAAAATCTAAAGAGCGAGCATAGCAAAAATCAGTGGGAAGATGGAGGATTAGAAAGCTTTTAAAAATGAACAGAAGTCAACTAAAAAGCCATAAGAGAAAAGATGAAATAAGAAGGTAAGATAGCCATTAAGAGAGAATCCCAAAAGCTTTTTCAGATATTTATATAAAGAGTAAATGAGAGAAGAAAGTGCATTATCAGACTGCCAGAAAGTGACACTGGAGAGGTAGTAATGGGAGACAAAGAAACAGCCGACGACTGAAAACTGATTTTATAGCAAACATTAAAAATGCTCCCACTTGCAGTCATTTAAAAAGAAACACTTAATTTCTAACAACCTCATAAAGTTGACACTGACCACTTTTTTCCACACCAAACTCTTTTCCACTTAGAATGTGATGCAGGAGTTTCTTCATGTCAAAAGGGCACAGATTCATCAAATTCTCAGAAGCTTCTTCCCCTGTGTGGATAATGAGAATGTTATTTGAAGAATTAGATTTACATTTAATGTTTTATCTGTTGCATGTTTAAGAAACATCATCAGAGAGAGACACAAACAAGTTATACCCGTCTCCGGTCTAAACCCCATCCTGCTGCCCTCCTACCTTGCCAACTTGTAAAGCACTCCACATTCTTGGAGTGATAATGAACTGTACTCATCCTGCCCTTGTGCACTTATTACCTATCCCACAGTGATGAACACCTGCTTTTCCTGCATCAATACAGTAAGGCAGTGGTTAGCACAATGCTTTACAGTACCAGCAACCTGGGTTCAATACCTGTCACTGTCTGTAAGGAGCTTGTATGTTCTCATTGTGGCCCCATGGACCTCCTCTGGGTGCTCCGGTTTCCAGGAGGAATACGACTTAATTCATTCAATTGTGGTTGCCCTGTCACAGCAAGGATGTGGAGGCTATGGAGACTGCGCACAACGATGCTGCATGAACTACAAGAGAGGTTGAACTAGCTCGGGTTATTTACTCTGGAGCACTGGAGGCTGAGGGGAGACCTGATAGAAGTTTATAAAGTTATGAGTGGCACTGATAGTGTCGTCAGTCAGAATCTTTATACCAGGGCTAAAATGACGAATATTAGGTGATATCTATTAATCATTTTGATCCTGGGAAAAAGGTGAAAGGGGAGCAGTTAAAAAAGAGATGGGCTGGGCATAGGGACTGGTGCCTGGACTGAGCGGTCAGGGACAGTACATGAATATGCAGAGAATAGAAAAATATAGACCACATCCAGGCAGAAGGTTTGGTTTAACTACGCTTTATTAAAGTAGTGCGGTAAACTGTCGTGGGCCAAAGGAACTGATCCTTTCTGTATTGCTCTGTGTCCTTTGTCTATGTCTAGTTACCCATTTAAACTCTACAGAATATATAAAATAAAAAACAGAAAATACAGGAAACACTCAGCAGGTCAGGCAGCAACTTTCGAAGAATAAACAGTTCTAAGATCAGATGTTCCTGTCCCTCCCCTCCTTCCACCATTTCACATTATATTTAAAGGACATTAACATCCTGTGTTATATAACAACACTCACTCAGTGTTCAACATCAAGTGCTGATATTGATTTAAATTCTCGAGAATGTCACTTAGACGTTCAAAATCAACTAAATCAACTAAACATTTGTGGTTAAATACTGAATAAACATCCTAAAAATGGACAGTATTCATGATGTCATTTTAAGCTTGAACTATTCAAACAGGGAGACAGGGATACTGTATTCCGATGAACTGTCTACATCGCTTGTAGTGTTCCACTTTCCTTACATGTTCCAAAGACGTGCTAGCTAGGAGGGAAATCACTCCTTTTGTAACTGAGTGGTGGAAGGATGAATGAGCCTGGGATAGGGAATAGTTACTGGGATATAAGTGGGGGAATGAGATTGAAGGGACTGCTAGACAGAGTGCAAAATACTTACAAGATGTTGCAAAGAATAAGGCCCAACTTGTCCTTGCCATCTGAATTGCCGACGAGCAAATCCGACTTACCTGAATTTTGACCCATTTTCTTTTTCACCTTTCCCACCCATGTACTTGCCCAAATGTTTCTGAACATTGTAATTGTATCCATTTCTACCATTTCCTCTGGAAGCTCATAGTATATACCCACCCTCATCTTTGTAGAAGAAGTTGTTCCTCAGGTCTCCTTTAAATCTTTCCCCTCTCCACTTTAATCTCTGGCCACACACATCAAAGTTGCTGGTGAACGCAGCAGGCCAGGCAGCATCTCTAGGAAGAGGTACAGTTGATGTTTCAGGCTGAGACCGTCCTGACGAAGGGTCTCAGCCTGAAACATCGACTGTACCTCTTCCTAGAGATGCTGCCTGGCCTGCTGCGTTCACCAGCAACTTTGATGTGTGTTGCTTGAATTTCCAGCATCTGCAGAATTCCTGTTGTTAACCTTTGGCCTCTAGTTTTAGAATTCCCTGCCTTGAATAAAGACTGTGACCATCCAAGTTATCTTCTGTATGTCCCTCATGGGGTAAGGTCACCTTTCAGCCTCCTATTCTCTAGGGAAAACACTCCCAGCCTATTCAGACTCTCCTAATAACTCAAGCTCTCCCTTTCTACCTCGTTTCCCGAAACACAATGAAATTATTTGTGCATGCTAATGTGCATGATCACACACTACACACGTGGAAACACAACATGAGAACACAACATAACAATGTTCCTCTTGGAAGTCCGTCAGAAACATCGATGACGTCAGTGACGTCTCTGATGAGAGCGAAACCCGAGCTGGGAAGTGTAGATGCGCACACAGGTCGGGCACGTTACGGCCATTGAAGGGTCGGGTCATTTCTCCTTGTGGTCTTGGCGCTTTTGATCGAGGTCCTTCAGCCACTGCTCTTCAAATGTGCTGGTGCCTTTGTAGACTGCCATTACGATCTTTGGCCAAGGCCTCCCAAACAGTCACGGGATACTGCATGCCTTGAAGTATGCTTCCACACAGTCTTGATCACGCTTTGTGGGGCCTCCCTGCTTTCTGGTGCCAGGTGCCTGCTCGGAAAAGAATACCATCTTTGGAAAGCGGTTGTCTTCCATCCGACCACCTGTCCAACCCATCGAAGTTGAGCCTTCGTGATCTGTGTCTCTGTTCCAGGGCTCTCAGCCCTTCACAGATGGAACTGGTCAAGCATGTTGATGTGCTTGCAGTATGGGGTCCATGTTTCACAGCCATATGGTAGAGATGTCAGGACCATTGTTCCGTAGACTGCCATCTTGGGTCTTCACCCTGATGCCACACTCATGTCCCTAGCCTGCCAAAGGATGCCCCAGCATTTGCAAGTCTGTATGAGATCTCTCGATCTAGACTGCAGCAGGAGGTGAGGTGTCAACATTGTTGAGCTGTGTGCCTTCACTCTCAATTCGTGGTTCCACAAGGTTGGTATGGGGTGCGGGCTGAAGTAGGACTTCTGTCCTCTGCAGGCTGATGGTTAGGCCGAATGTTGTTGCAGCCACAGCAAGGCAGTCAGCGGGCTCCTGCAGGTCCCTTTCACTGCGCGCTGCAAGAGCGCAGTCATCTGCAAAGAAGTCTTGTACTAGTGCTTCCAGTACTTTGGTCTTGGTCTTGAGGTGTCGCAGATCAAAGAAGTGTCTATCAGTCCTGTAGTGAATTGTTATTCCCACATCAGTCTGTGAGCGAGCAGAGAACAGTATTGTGCAAACAGCAGGCTGAACAGAGTAGATGCAAGGACACGGCCCTGCTGGACACCGTTAATTACTAGGAAGAGGTCAGAGATGCAGTCTTTTTTGATGACCCTGGCCATCAGGCTGTCGCGGAATGACCTGACAATGCTGACTAGCCTTGGGGGGCAGCCTAACTTGGTAAGGATGTGCCAAAGGCCTTTGCGACAGACAGTATCAAATTCCTTCGTCAGGTCCACAAAGAAGATGTAGAGATTCTGGTTCTGTTCCTGACACTTCTCCTGGATCTGTATGACAGCAAAGATCATGTCCACTGTCCCTCTGTTAGATCTGAAATCACAGTGGCTCTCTGAGACAATGTCATCAAGGAGGTGAGAGGTAATCCTGTACGGTATGAGATGGCCCGTGATCTCCCCACCTATGCCCAGGAGAGTTTTGGTTGTCACAGGGTGATTGTGCATGATCGCACACTATACACATGGAAACACAACATGAGAACACAATGTAACAAAAATCGATAATATAGTGGGCAGTGAAGAAAGTTGCCCAAGGTTACAATGGGATCTTGGTCAACTGAGCCAGTGGGCCAAAGAATAGCCGATAGAGTTTAACTCAGCTAAACAGTGAATGTTACAGTTTGGTAAAACAAAGCAGTTTAAGGCTTGCACAGTAAATAGTAGGGCTCTGGGGAATGTCACAGGACAGACAGACCAAAGCGAATAGGTACGTGGTTCCTTGAAGGTGCTGACACAGCTGTACAAAGTGGTGAAGATGGTATTTGGCATGCTCATCTTTATCAGACATGCCACTGAGTACAAGAGTTAAGACATCATGTTACAGCTACACAAGACACTGGGTAAGGTCATATTTTACTGTCCTGGTGACTCTGCTACAGGAAGGGTGTCATTAAACTGGAAGGCTGCACAAAAGATTTACAAGGATTTACAAGGATGTTACCAGGACTGCAGAGTTGGAGAGACGGAAGAGTCTCAGACATTGCTCCCTGGAGTATAGGACACTGAGAGGTGACTTTAGAGCCAGCCTTTAAAATATTAAAGGGTGTAAATAATGTGGATGGTCACAGTCCTTTCCCTGAGTAAGGGAATTTAAAACTGGAGGCCCCAGATTTAAGATGAGAGAGGAAAGGCGCCTGAGGGGTAAATTTGTCACTGAAAGGGTGGTGTGTGTATGGGACAAACTGCAGAGGGTGCTAGAGGCAGGTATAATAACAACATTTGGAAGACTTTTGAACAAGTAGATGTATCAGGAAGGTTTGGAAGGATACGGGCTAAGCGAGGCTAGCTCAGATATGCACCTCAGTCAGCACGGCTGGGTTGGGCTGAAGGGCCTGTTTTCTGTGACTATATGAACGTAAGAGAGCAGCACAGCATTCCGGCTCTTCAAACTGCCCCAATGACTGATCTTCTACCTCAGTGCCATCTTCCTGCACTCTCTCCAGATTCCTTTCCTTAAGATCCAGAAATCTATTTACAATGAACCCAAGGACTAAACACCATGGTAGAGAATTCCAAAGACTCATTGCCTTCTGCGTGAAAGTTTTTTCCCCAATTTAATCTTAAATATTCTATCGTTTCTTTTCAAAACTGTGAGCCTGGTTCTAGACTTCTGAACTGGCAGTTCAGAAGTGATGGTCAGAGTGTTTGAGTAAAACTGGAGGCTACAGATGTAAGATGTGACCTCCCTGGATCTACCGAGTCAAACCTACAGGCTTATGGACTGCTCTCATTCTTCTAAGTTCCAACAGATACAGGCGCTGATGCCCATTGCCTAGGCCAGGCTGTTCCTTCTCTGAATGGCAAATCTTTCAAAAGATTGAGGGTTAACTTGCAGGGCCAAATAGTGGGAGTTGTTAAAGTGCATTTCATATCGTGCTCTGTTGACTGAACATACCTGAACAACAGAGACTGTAAGCAAGCTCTGTAGCCATCACCTGAATGATGAGTCCAATTCTCAGCCTGAGCATTTCAGCAAAGAGAGAGGGTTGTGTCCTTACGTACATTGCGAGGTAGACCATGATTTCCTAATTCAAATGCAGGGAGAGCACTAGAGTCAGATAACGATACTAGTGGAATAACTCTTAACGACACTGTTTAAAAAGGAATGCAGTGAAGACTATACCTGGGTCAGAACTGCTAAGCTGATATCTTGACCACTTGCTTCATAAATAAGTTCAGCCAGTTCATCAGGGGGTAGAGGGCTGGGAAATAAAAGCAAACACATTCCATAAGCACATAGAACAGCTTCTCAACATGCTTAAAAATGTCTTTTTTTTTTGCATAGTAGGGGAATTAAGGGTTATGGGGAAAAGGCAGGTAGGTGGAGATGAGTCCATGGTCAGATCGGCCATGATCTTACTGGATGGCGGAGCAGGCTCAACGGGCCAGTGGCCTACTCCTGTTTCCACATACTAACCTCACAATGAATCACTTTCAGAAAAATGATGTAAAATCCAAAATTATCTTAACTACCACAGATTTCAAAAGGAAATTACTTTCTTGCTGGCCAACAGTGAACTTTTGGAGCGGTAAGAATGGACAATGGCAATATAGAACCATAGAGAGATGTAATCAGAAAATAATCTCAGCACAAGTGTCACATCAGAACCAGGCACCTAGCGAAGTAGAAAGCTCACTACTGTGAGGCAGGAGGCAGGATACAGGGGATGAAATTGGGTGGTGTGAGGTTTAAGGTTCAGGGTTTATATCAGCGAGTAAACTCTGGCATTTAAATCTGTCTGCAATACAGATACCAGGGATGAAGACAGTAAATTACAATCTGCTAAAACTGCTTAATGGCAATATCATTGACAAATTAATTTCATTAAGCTGCATACATGTTAAATATTTTGATAACAAGTATAAACACATTTTAGACCAAAACTTGGAGGAACAAAAATAGTTTAAGTCAAACACATCAACAGCTGAAGTTAAGATATTCTGAATGCAACCAGAGAACAGGCTTCCTTAGATTTGGAGTACATCCTGACTGTGTCAGTCACCCAATTTAACACAGGACTGGGTCTGTACCCCTGCAGATCTTCAAACATACATCCATTGTGTTTAAAGGTGGTTCACACTGGAACTCCCAAGCTCAGAAAACAATGCCAACCCAGCAAGTGCTCCCTCTTGTGGTGAGGAGGAAGCAGAGCCTTTTTGGCATCATTGCTAAATCTCCGTTTTTGCTGCAGCACTGGAAGGAAAGGCAAAAGTTCTTTCAGCTCATGTCCCCCTTTTTAAACAAGTGTCATCGAAATGTACATTGGTTAGATCATCAGTACAGCACTTATGAGGAACAGCATACAGATTTGATAAGACATGCACAATGTCTAGAGTGTACAACATATACACACACACTAAATAATGTGAAATCTACTCTCACACAGTCAACCAGAGTAACTTAGACCAATCCTGCAGTTTAATACTTAACTCACTTATTTCCTTCAGGGAGGAAGTTTGGATGCAAAGTGCAGATGCTTCTGGAAAAACAGTAAGTGGTCAAGATGACGCCGCATACAATGCTCCCTCGGCCGACATCTTCTGGATAGACCACAAAACTGTATATTTTATTTCTTTTACATATATTTTTCATCTTAGATGTATTTCCGGAAGTGTCAGAGCCTGTGATTTACAGTTTGGAGATCGACTGGGTGATCGAGCACTTTGCTGTCTCTGAGAAGATTCCAGGAAGTGAGTATGAGCTTGAATGCCCTTGAAGCGTAGAAACTACAAGGTGTTTGACTCCATTTTGCTGATTATAGCTTCCATTACTTGCTGATCAGAGCGATAAGAATGATTGAAACATCGAGGTGAATGCGCAAGTTGAGCCTGGGTTCAGTGCCGACTACTTGCCTTTTGATCGCTGATTGGATTGCTCTGCGGCCGGAGAAAGGTTCTGTGTAGCCGATCGCTGAGAATGGAGGATAGGCCTCTGCGTTTGTAGCCGATCGCTGTGAATGGAGGGTAGGTCTCTGCGTTTGTAGCCGATCGCTGTGAATGGAGGGTATGCCTCTGCGTTTGTAGCCGATCGCTGTGAATGGAGGGTAGACCTCTGTGTTTGTAGCCGATCGCTGTGAATGGAGGGTAGACCTCTGTGTTTGTAGCTGATCGCTGTGAATGGAGGGTATGCCTCTGCGTTTGTAGCCGATCGCTGTGAATGGAGGGTAGACCTCTGTGTTTGTAGCTGATCGCTGTGAATGGAGGGTATGCCTCTGCGTTTGTAGCCGATCGCTGTGAATGGAGGGTAGACCTCTGTGTTTGTAGCCGATCGCTGTGAATGGAGGGTAGACCTCTGTGTTTGTAGCCGATCGCTGTGAATGGAGGGTATGCCTCTGCGTTTGTAGCCGATCGCTGTGAATGGAGGGTAGACCTCTGTGTTTGTAGCTGATCGCTGTGAATGGAGGGTATGCCTCTGCGTTTGTAGCCGATCGCTGTGAATGGAGGGTAGACCTCTGTGTTTGTAGCCAATCGCTGAGAATGGAGGATAGGCCTCTGCGTTTGTAGCCGATCGCTGTGAATGGAAGATAGGCCTCTGTGTTTGTAGCCAATCACTGTGAATGGAGGGTAGACCTCTGCGTTTGTAGCCAATCGCTGAGAATGGAGGATAGGCCTCTGCGTTTGTAGCCGATCGCTGTGAATGGAGGATAGGCCTCTGTGTTTGTAGCCAATCACTGTGAATGGAGGGTAGACCTCTGCGTTTGTAGCCAATCGCTGAGAATGGAGGATAGGCCTCTGCGTTTGTAGCCGATCACTGTGAATGGAGGATAGGCCTCTGCGTTTGTAGCCGATCGCTGTGAATGGAGGGTAGGCCTCTGTGTTTGTAGCTGATTGCTGTGGCAGGAGGGTAGGCCTCTGCGTTTGTAGCCGATCGCTGTGAATGGAGAGTAGGCCTCTGCGTTGGTAGCCGATCGCTGCGAATGGAAGGTAGGCCTCTGAGTTTGAGCAGTGTCTCTCTCTTCCAATGTCGAGGATGTTACTGAGGTTCTGCGTTTATGGATTTGGACTATGGACTTTCTCGGTCTTATCATTTTTATATTCTGTGTTTTCACCCATTCTTTCTCATTTTTTTGTGTATGGGGGTGGGTGTATGGGGCGATGTTACATAGGACATAGAATAGTACAGCACAGTACAGGCCCTTCGGCCCACAATGTTGTGCCGACCCTTAAACCCTGTCTCCCATATGTTCTTCTTGTGATTATGTTAGTTTTTTGTGGGGGGGGGAAGAGGGTATGGGGGAGTTGATGTTCTTGTTGTGTTTATGTTAGTTTTTTGTTGGGGGAGTGGATATGAGGAGGGGTTGATGTTCTTGTGTTTATGTTAGTTTTTTGTTGGGGAGAGGGGTTTGGGGGGTTGATGATGGTGTTGCTATTCTTTTTCTGTGTGGGGGGTGAGTTTGTTGTTTTTCTTTGAACTGACTTCCCAGGTTTTCTTTGTTTCGTGGCTATCTGGAGAAGAGGATTCTCAGAGTTGTATACTGCATACATACTTTGAACCTGTGAAGTGGTCAGATTTATGAGTGTAGCAAAGCAAGGACAAATACACACCACACAGCTTTGCCACACGTACTGTGCATGGAGCAGTGAGACTCCAGTTGCCATGATACTCACTAATTATAGCTTAACAAGGGGAGTAAGGCGTTCTGCCTATTGCCAGAGTAGTCTTTGCAATAGACAATAGACAATAGGCGCAGAAGTAGACCATTTGGCCCTTCGAACCTGCACCGCCATTCTGAGATCATGGCTGATCATCTACTATCAATATCCGGTTCCTACCTTGTTCCCATAACCCTTGATTCCCCTATCCATAAGATATCCATCTAGCTCCTTCTTGAAAGTATCCACAGAATTGGCCTCCACTGCCTTCTGAGGCAGTGCATTCCACACCTCCACAACTCTCTGGGAGAAAAAGTTCCTCCTCAACTCTGTCCTAAATGACCTACACCTTATTCTTAAACCATGCCCTCTGGTACTGGACTCTCCCAGAATCTGGAACATATTTCCTGCCTCTATCTTGTCCAATCCCTTAATAATCTTATATGTCTCAATCAGATCCCCCCTCAATCTCCTTAATTCCAGCGTGTACAAGCCCAGTCTCTCTAACCTCTCTGCATAAGACAGTCCGGACATCCCAGGAATTAACCTAGTGAACCTACACTGCACCTCCTCCACAGCCAGGATGTCCTTCCTTAACCCTGGAGACCAAAACTGCACACAATACTCCAGGTGTGGTCTCACCAGGGCCCCGTACAAATGCAAAAGGATTTCCTTGCTTTTGTACTCAATTCCCTTTGTAATAAAGGCCAACATTCCATTAGCCTTCTTCACTGCCTGCTGCACTTGTTCATTCACCTTCAGAGACTGATGAACAAGTACTCCTAGATCTCTTTGTATTTCTCCCTTACCTAACTCCACACTGTTCAGATAATAATCTGCCTTCCTGTTCTTGCTCCCAAAGTGAATAACCTCACACTTATTCACATTAAGTGCCATCTGCCAAGTTTCTGCCCACTCACCCAGCCTATCCAAGTCACCTTGAATTCTCCTAACATCCTCATCACATGTCACACTGCCACCCAGCTTAGTATCATCAGCAAACTTGCTGATGTTATTCACAATGCCTTCCTCTAAATCATTGACGTAAATTGTAAACCGCTGAAGTCCCAATACCGAGCCCTGTGGCACCCCACTAGTCACTACCTGCCATTCCGAGAAACACCCATTCACTGCTACCCTTTGCTTTGAATGGGTTCTCCAATTACAGTCCTCACACTTACCCACAGCCCTGCAAACTATTCATGCAATCTCTGTTAAAAGTGAAACCTGGCTGAATCCATCTTTTAGATGAATGTATGCTCTCACAACTTGCCTCTGGCTCTTCCCTGAGCACTTGCTAGTAGACACGGAGAAGGTTCAGGGAAACTCTCAAAAGCTGTTAAATACTTACGCTGTGATGATCCTCTCACGCGGTTCTGGGGGAAGGCCAACTGTTAGCTGCTTCTGATGCGACAGGAGGTCTGTGCAAGCCTTCATGCCAAGAAGATAAACAACTTCAAAAGGCAAACAAAACAACGTCTGGAAAGCATCTGCACTGAAAATGCATAATTATCTACTTCCAAACAAGTCTTAACACCAGCAGTCCCTGGCAGAACCAAAGCAGTTAGCTGAAAATCAAACTACTACAGGAATTCAGAGGGTCAGGCAGCATCTGAGGGGGCAGGAGGATGGTTGTGCTTTGGGTCAGGATGAGTGTTGGGGACAGTTAACTGATAGAAACATCAGAGGATGGTTGTGCTTTGGGTCAGGATGAGTTTTGGGGAGAGTTAACTGATAGAAAGATCAGAGGATGGTTGTGCTGTGGGTCAGGATGAGTGTAGGGGAGAGTTAACTGATAGAAAGATCAGAGGATGGTTGTGCTTTGGGTCAGGATGAGTGTAGGGGAGAGTTAACTGATAGAAAGATCAGAGGATGGTTGTGCTGTGGGTCAGGATGAGTGTTGGGGAGAGTTAACTGATAGAAAGATCAGAGGACTCTGCTTAATGTTCTGAGATGCTCCAACAGTTTGTGTTAAGATTCCAGCACATGCAATCTCTTGTGTCTTTACTAAGATCCATGTCCTATTGACCACATTCAAAGGAATTTCCAAGAATTACAACATCCTAGAAAGGGTTAAATTTACTGTGCTTATGCATTTGCACTTGAACAGATCTCATTCCTTGTTACTTCAGTGGCCTCATCCCCCAGGCTAGAGCTGACAATTTAGCATTTAGCAGTATGCTAACAGTACACTACGTACCTCAGCAAGGACTTCAATCCTCTTCCTCAACATGCCTGAAATGTAGCGGATCAGTCCCCACTCACGGTTTTGGCCGGCTTTATTGTACAACTCAGTCAAGAGGCTTCGTACTGTGGCACCATTCTGTCCCCCGATATTTGTGTCCCAATCTGGACCCCTGCATCCGAGGTGAAAAAGGAAATGTTCTTTGGTTCATCATGGATCTGTGCTCATCCTGGTTATTGAACATTGAGCTCCCATCCTCTTTGTCCCACCAATACCCCCAACCCCAAGCACCTTCCTACCTTCAGCCCCACCACGGGACCCCAATGGTCACAGGCCCAACAGGTCAACGGCCTAAAACCCTGACTTTGGGAAGGATAGCAGATGAAAGCATCAGGTCTAGAGCACAACTGAAGCTTCTGTGAAGGGCAGACTGGTGGGGAGTGTAGGGACCGCACAAACTGTGGCACCACTGGCAGCAGTCACAGAGTCAGGCAGTGTGGAAATAGGTGGTCTGATTCATCATCTCCATGCTGACCACTGCAGCCACGAAGAGTCAGAGTTACACAGGAACTTCCAAAACAAATATCAAGGATTGAAAGATGCAGAAACTATTACACTGTGAGCTATAATGGGGCCAGATAACCTAAACAGTACTTTGTTTAAGGGATAACACTAATTTATCAACAGTAATTTTTAACTAGATTAGTCATGATTTCCTTGATTGCTTATTAATATTTCACATAAGGGAATAATATTCCTTCAGTACACACTGGGGAGAGCTGAGCTGACTTCTCACAAGGCTGGAGCACGTAGACTTTTAACATTTCAATCAAATTTGCATGACTGAATCTAGGCAGTATCAGATTGGTGGAAATCTCAGGTTCAGACTGAGTGAATACTGGGAAGTTACCTCATTAAATCAAACAAACAGGTGGCAATATACAACTGTAAATGGTCTAATCAGGACAAGGAATCTGGAAAGTCTCAGCTTGCTTCAGAACAAACAAAGAAGTTTCAGATCAACTGCATGGATTTGCTTCATGTGAGACCAAACTCGTTTGTTACATTTCTCCTCAATTTTAGTCTGGAAATTAGATCACGTAAGTGATTTTCACAGTCAAGCAGATCAGGAAGAGATTCTTTATACGAGCATTACAAAATCTTTAGTGAAGTGCAATGACCGATAAGATTATGCCTTTACCCCTCGGCCAGTATCTGAGGACTGGATGTGGATGATCACACTGCCGGTTCTTGCATGTTGCTCAACATAGAAGCATAGAAAACCTACAGCACAATACAGGCCCTTTGGACCACAATACTGTGCTTTCTGCACATTTATTTGTTTTATTTTATTTTCTAGCATTTCATTTGCTGAAAACACTGTTAAAGCTGATTAATATACAGTGGCATGCAAAAGTTTGTGCACCCCGGTCAAAATCTCTGTTACTGTGAATAGCTAAGCGAGTAAAAGATGAACTGATTTCCAAAAGCATTAAGTTAAAGATGACATATTTCTTTAATACTTTAAGCAAGAAAACTTTTTTATTTCCATCTTTTACCGTTTCAAAATAACAAAAAAGGAAAAGGGCCCAAGCAAAAGTTTGGGCACCCTGCATGGCAGTACTTAGTAACACCCCTTTTGGCAAGTATCACAGCCTGTAAACACTTTTTGTAGCCAGCTAAGAGTCTTTCAAAATAGACGAAAAAGTTCTATTTTAACTTCATCAGTCCACAGGACTTGTTTCCAAAATGCATCAGGCTTGTTCAGATGTTCCTTTGAACCTTCTGAATAGAACTTAATGGCCGCAAAGAGCAAAGGTATATTTGGAGAAAAAAGGCTGCAGAATTTCATGTAAAGAACCCCTCTCAATCTGTTAAGCATGGGGGTGGATCGATCATGCCTTGGGCTTGTATTGCAGCCAGTGGCACGGGGAACATTTACTGGTAGAGGGGAGAATGAATTCAATTAAATACCAGCAAATTCTGGAAGCAAACATCACACCATCTGTAAAAAAGCTGAAGATGAAAAGAGGATGGCTTCTACAGCATGATAATGATCCTAAACACACCTCAAAATCCACAATGGACTACCTCAAGAGATGCAAGCTGAAGGTTTTGCCATGGCCCTCTCAGTCCCCCGACCTAAACATCATCGAAAATCTGTGGATAGACCTCAAAAAAGCAGTGCATGCAAGACGGCCCAAGAATCTCACAGAACTAGAAGCCTTTTGCAAGGAAGAATGGGCGAAAATCCCCCAAACAAGAATTGAATGACTCTTAGCTGGCTACAGAAAGCATTTACAAGCTGTGATACTTGCCAAAGGGGGTGTTACTAAGTACTGCCATGCAGGGTGCCCAAATTTTTGCTTTGGGCCCTTTTCCTTTTTTGTTATTTTGAAACTATAAAAGATGGAAATAAAAAAGGTTTCATGCTTAAAATATTAAAGAAATTTGTCATCTTTAACTTTATACCTTTTGGAAATCAGTTCATCTTTTACTCGCTTAGTTATTCACAGTAACAGAAATTTTGATCAGGGGTGCCTAAACTTTTGCATGTCACTGTATATGCATCGTTTTCTTTAAGAATAGAAATGGTTATAAATCACAAGTCACGTTAAGGTTTTGAGAGTAATTGAGACAGCGCAGAACAGGCCCTTTACCTCATGATATTGTACCAACTTTTTCACCTACTCTTTTCAATTTAACCCTTCCCTCTACAAAGCTCTCCATATCTCTTTCATGCACCTGCCCTTCTGCGAGTCTCTGAAAAATCCCTAATGTGCCTGCTTCTACCACGCTCCCGGCAGCACATTTCATGCACCCACCACTCTCTGTAAAAAAAAAAACCCTACCTCTGGCATCCCTCCTATACCTTCCTCCAGTCAGTCATTTTAAAATTATGCCATTTCCACCTTGGAAAACTGGCTGGCTGTACACTCCAGTCAAGCCTCTTATGCACCTTATCGAGTCACCTCTCATCATCCTTCACTCTAAAGAGACCAAGACCTAATTCACTGGAGGTGTATAAGCTGTCAAGAGGCATAGATCGAATGGTGTTCTTCAAACTCACTTCTTTTTATTGGTCTTTGCCAAGTGCCTAATAACCCAAACAATTTGAAGCTCTACAGAAAGTCCTGACAGGCCCCTTTGGAACACCAGTACAAAATTAATTATAAAGTTAAAAAAAATTCCATGTGATGTAAGCAACCTAGTATGGGAGAGAAGGAAAATTGGAAAGGATTCACGTGGGCTTCATTTATAAGGAGAGATTGAATAGGCCAGGACTTTTCCCCTAAAACATAAGAGGCTGAGGGTTTCCCTTATATAAGTTCATAAAATCATCTGGGACAAAGATAAAGTGAGAAGTAACAGTCCTTTCCCAGGGTAGGGGAGTCTAAAACAAAAGGTGAGGGGGGGAGACCAAGGGGATCTGATGGCCAGCTTTAGGTGGGTGTATGGAATGAGATGTCAGAGAAAGCTGCAGAGACAGATACAATTCAACATTTGGACAGGTGCATGAATAGCAAACGTGTAGAGGGATATGGACCAAATGTCAGCAAATGGGACAAGCTCAGATAGACAACTTGCTTGGCATGGACATCTAGGTTAAAGGGCCTGTTTTTGTGCGTGTAACTATGCCAAAAGCACAAACTGCTTTCTTGCTCCTCATAGAGCCGAATACTCTGTTCTTTGCTTCCAACAGCTCAGTTTGTCATCTGAAGACCATTAGCTGTGCTTCGACTTTTTATACTCGATGACCTTTCAGATGAAATATTAGCGTCGCACTCTCATTGCTGAGTCAGTCATTCAAAGTGTAACTGAACAAATGTTTATTTATTGAAGCCTTTTCCATAGATGTAACCTCTCCCAGCTGCCACTGCTCAATTCCTTCCTTCACCCATCATTAATCATTCTCAAGAACAACACCCTCAAAATGCTGAGGCCCTCGTCAGGACGGGAAAGGAAGGCGAACAAGGAGTACAAACTGACAGCTGATTATTCAGGAGTTCACTATTAAGGATGAGGGTTTAGGGTATGTGGAAACACATGATAAAATAGGCCGAAGTCAGCATGGTTTCTTTAAGGGGAGATCTTGCCTGACAAATCTGTCGGAATTCTTTGAGGAAATAACAAAGGATAGGTAAAGGAGAATCAGTGGATGTTGTTGACTTGGATTTTCAGAAGGCCTTTGACAAGGTGCCGCACATGAGGTTGCTTAACAAGGTAACAGCCCATGGTACTTCAGAAAAGATACTAGCATTGGTAGAAGACCAGCTGATTAACAGAAGGCAAAGACTGGGAATAAAGGAATCATAGGCATAATATGATTAGGAATAGTCAGCATGGCTTTGTGAAAGGCAGGTCATGCCTTATGAGCCTCAGTGAATTTTTTGAGGATGTGACTAAACACATTGATGAAGGTAGAGCCGTAGATGTAGTGTATATGGATTTCAGCAAGGCATTTGATAAGGTAACCCATGCAAGGCTTATTGAGAAAGTAAGGAGGCAGGGGATCCAAGGGGACATTGCTTCATGGTTCCAGAACTGGTTTGCCCACAGAAGGCAAAGAGTGGTTGTAGTGGGGTCATATTCTGCATGGAGGTCAGTCACCAGTGGTGTGCCTCAGGAATCTGTTCTGGGACCCTTACTCTTCATGATTTTTATAAATGACCTGGATGAGGAAGTGGAGGGATGGGTTAGTAAATTTGCTGATGACACAAAGGTTGGGGGTGTGGTGGATAGTGTGGAGGGCTGTCAGAGGTTACAGCGGGACATTGATAGGATGTAAAACTGGGCTGAGAAGTGGCAGATGGAGTTCAACCCAGATAAGCGTGAGGTGGTTCATTTTGGTAGGTCAAGTATGATGACAGAATATAGTATTAATGGTAAGGCTCTTGGCAGTGTGGAGGATCAGAGAGATCTTGGGGTCCGAGTCCATAGGACACACAAGGCTGCTGCGCAGGTTGACTCTGTGGTTAAGAAAGCATACGGTACATTGGCCTTCATTAATCGTGGGACTGAGCTTAGAAGCCAAGAGGTAATGTTACAGCTATATAGGACCCTGGTCAGACCCCACTTGGAGAACTGTGCTCAGTTCTGGTCACCTCACTATAGGAAGGATGTGAACACTATAGAAAGGGTGCAGAGGAGATTTACAAGGATGTTGCTAGGATTGGGGAGCATTCCTTATGAGAATAGGTTGAGTGAACTCAGTCTCTTTTCCTTGGAGTGACGGAGGATGAGAGGTAACCTGATAGAGGTGTATAAGATGATGAGAGGCATTGATCATGTGGATAGTCAGAGGCTTTTTCCCAGGGCTGGAATGGCTAACACGTGAGGACACAGTTTTAAGGTGGTTAGAAGAAGGTATAGAGGAGATGTCAGGGGTAAGTATTTTACATAGGGTGCATGGAATGGGCTGCCGGCGACGGTGGTAGAGGTGGATATGATAGGGTCTTTTAAGAGACTCCTGGACAGATATATGGAGCTCAGAAAAATAGAGGGCTATGGGTAACCCTAGGTAATTTCTCAGGTAAGGACATGTTCAGCTTTGTGGGCTGAAGGGCCTATATTTGTGCTGTAGGTTTTCTATGTTTCTATGCTTCTAAAGGGGACCTTTTCTGGTTGGCTACCATCAGCTAGTGGGGTTCCCAGGGGTCAGTAATAGGTCTGCAACTTTACACGTAGAATGTTAATGGTTAGGACAACAGAATTTGTGGCTTTGTGGCCAAGTTTGTGGATGGTACAAGCAAAGATGGAGAGCAGGTACTTTGTGGAAGCAGGGAAATGTATGGTCATGGTAATAAAGGAGGAAACTATTTTCTAAATGGGAAGAGAATTTACAAATCTGAGGTGCAAAGGGTCTTGGGAGTCCTAATGCTGGACTCCCTAATGGTTAACTTACATGCTGAGTCAGTTGTAAGAAAGGCAAGTGCAACGTGAGCATTTGGTTTGAAAGGTCTGGAATATAAAAGCACGGATGTAATCCAGAGCCTTTATAAGGCACTGGCTAGCCAGCCACATTTGGAGTATAGTGAGACACTTTGGGCCTCATATCTAAAGAAAGAGGTGTTGATGTTGGAGAGAGTCCATGAGAGAATCCATAAGAGGATTATTTGAATGATCTGGGAATGAAAGGGAATGTTGAATGCCTCTATGCCTGTACTCACTGGAATTTATAAGTATGATGGGGTATCTCATTGAAACTTACTGAATATTTCGAGGCCTTTTTAGAATGGATATGGAGAAGTTGCTTTCAGTAGTAGGAGGGTCAAGGATTAGAGAGCTTAGCTTCAGAATAAAATACATCTCTTTAGAACAGAGATGAGGTGGAATTTCTTTAGCTAGATTTTGGTGAATCTGTGGAATGTATTGCCAGGTTGCTGCAGAGACTGTCATTGAATGTACTTAAAGTGGAGGCTGATAATTGTTGATTTGTAAGGGTATCAAAGGTTACAGGGAGAAGGCAGGAGACTGAGGTTGAGAGGGAAAAATAAGTCATCCGTGACTGGCAGAGCAGACTTGATGGACCAAGTGCCCTGATTCTACTCTCATGTCTTATGGTCTTGTGATCAAAGGTGTTTGATGAATGTAGAGCTGTGGACACTGTCCAGCAGGATCTTAGTAAGACCTCTGACAAGTTCCCACCTGGGAGGCTCATTCAGATGATCAAGATGCATGGCATCCATGGTGACTTGCCCCTTTGGATTCCAAACTGGCTTGTCCAAATAAGACACAAGGTAATGGTCCAGAGAAATCTGTACAAGGACCACTGGTGCTTGTGATTTATATATTGAATGAGTTGTTTAGTAAGTTCACAGACAATACAATGGTTGGTGGATAGTGTAAAAGATTACACAAGAGAAATGTTGCAAATATGGGCACAGAAATGGCAAATGGCATTAAATCAGCTAAGTGCGAGGTGTTGATCAAACAGAAAGTGTACAGGGCCCTTAACATGCAGGGGAACCTTGGGGTTTGTCTATAGCTGCTGGAAAGTGGCTGCACAGGTTGAAAGATTGGTAAAGAAGGTGTATGGCCTCTTTACTTTTCTTAGTCAGGTTCAAGGTCCAAAAGTTATGTTGCAGATTTATGAAACTCTGGTCAAGCTGCATCTAAGTACATTATAACAGGGGTTCCCAACCTTTTTTACTATCAACTTGGGTTCGAGGACTCCAGGTTGGGAACTCCTGCATTATAGGAAGGAAGTGGAGGCTTTGGAGAAGGCGCAAAAGAGGCTTACCAGGAGGCCACCTGGATTCGAAAGCTTGTGCTATGAGGAGAGTTTGTTTCCTCTGGACTGACGGGAGACTTCACAGAAGTTTATAAGATTATAAGAGGCATGAATAGAATAACAATGGTCAGGGTCAAAATACCTGATACTAGAGTGTACGCATTTAAGGAAAGAGGGGTTAAGTTCAAAGGGGATGAATGGGCAATTTTTTTCCCCCACAGAGAGTGGAGGGTTCCTGAATGTACTGTCAGGAGTGGTAGTGGAGGCAAATATAATAGAAGCATTTAAGAGGCTCTTAGGTTAATAAATGAATGTGCAGATAATGGTGGGAAATGGATGGACATTGTCTAAACTCAAGGGATTAGTTTAGTTAGGCATTTTAACTAGTTTGCCACATTGTAGGCCAAAGGCCTCTTTCCACACTGTACTATTTTATGTTCCATGTTCAAAACTGGTCCTAATCAAACTTGCATCAAATTTTATCTGGTAACACGCCTGTGAAGTTATGGGACACCTTGCTGAAGGTAAATTCAAGGAGTTGTTTAGGAAAATGCTACCAAACACGGAAAACGATTTGCATGGGGAATTATGTCTACAATGGTATCCTGGGTAGGGAAGATGTTTAAGGAAAAAAATGAATTATTTTAAATCAGAAGGCCAGCCACATCTTGTCATCACTGATTTTCAAACTATGACTGATTACTCATAGAAAAGTTGCTGATGCAAGCAATTGGGATGCGACAATATTAAACAGAGAGTCAAGTCTTTGTGCAGCTTGCTTTACAGTTCCAGCAAGTAAGAGGCAAATGAGGGCCATGCTGCTGAAATGTTGCTTGACTACAAGAGCTGGGACGTCAGGTCACAATTGTATGAAACATTGGTTAGGCCGCACTTGGTGTACCGTTCACAGCTTCATTTACCTTACAATAGGAAGGATGTGATTAAGCCCAGAGAGGATTGAGAAGGATGTTCTCTGGACTGGAGGTTATGAGTGGACAGACTGAAAGGCAATATGATAGATGTTTATAAAACAATGGAGGGCCAGAGTCTGTTTCTCTTGAATAAAAGTGGAGAACATAGGCATGATGTGAGCAGAAGGAGGCTTAAACTTTTCACAAAGAGAGAATTTGGAATCTGGAATGAACTACCAGGTGCTAGAGGCAAAAACAGCATTTACAAGGCTCTGGACAACTAATTGAATAAGGGAGGCAAAGAGGAATATGGAATTAATGCAGGCACGTGGGGTTAGTATAGCTTGTCATGATGGTTAGTATAGATATCATGACTTAAATTCGTTACTGCTTTTCAAAAAAACTCTGTAAGAACCATCATGGAAGTGTGGTGGAGGACTGAACAAAAGTATTTAAACTGCTCCGTAACATTGCTCAGAACATTTCAGGAGTTTCACTTACTTAATGACATGCAGGATATAGAGTATATCTGCCTGGTCTTGTAGTGTGCTGCATTCTTTCAACTGTTCAACCAATAAAGCAAAGTCAATATCCCCATGGGCATCCTTGGGCAAGCTAAGATCCACATGATGATCCATCTTAGCGAGAAAAGAGGAACAGTGGTTATTTTTTGTCCACATTAATTTGCATGTTGCTAAATTCATAAAGGCTCATTATTATCATAGAACCAAAACATTAGAAATCTCGATCTGTACTTGCTTTTCAAATACACAATCAACTTTTTGAAAAAAACCTCTTGTAACTCTTTGAGGATCAAGTGTATCTTCACAAAGTTACATTATAGCCAATTCATTGTGGCATGAAACGTGGGCAGAGTTCCTCCAGCAAATTGTTGCTCTATATTTCCGCATATGCGTCTCTTGAGTTCAAGGGAAATCTCACATTTAATTTCTACAAACTGCTGATGGTTTTGTCATGCACTTTGTGTCTGTCCACTTGATACCATTTTGTGCATGTAAACAAGGAATGCTACAATCATATAACATGTTCATATTTGCAGTACTGATCCAGGTGCTGATGCGCGCATAGACAAATCGTTCAGCTATCAATAACACCATTAGAAGCATTTAGGGGAGACAGCATTTAGATTTACAGTAGAGAAACTAACTATTAAACAGGAATACTGGAGGAATTTCAGAATCAGTATTGGGTTTAATATCACTGGCATATGTGGCAAAATTTGTTGTTTTGTGGCAGCAGTAAATTACAATAAATATACATAAAAAAACATTGAGTGTGTGGCTTCAGGCTCCTGTACCTCCTCCATGCTGGTAGCAATGAGAAGAGGATGATGGGAGTCCTTAATGATGGATGCCGCCTGTTTGAGACATCGCCTTTTGAAGGTGTCGTGGGTGCTCGGGAAGATAGTGCCCATGATGGCGCTGGCTGAGTTTGCAACTTTTTCCGATCCTGTGCAGTGGCCCCTCCAGACCAGATGGTGATGTAACCAGTTCGAATGCTCTCCACGGCACATAAGCAGGAATTTGCTAGTGTCTTTGGTGACAAATCAGATCTCCTCAAACTCCTGATGAAATACAGCCACTGTTGTGCCTCCTTTGTAATTGCATCGATATGTTGGGCTCAGGATTGATCCTCAGGAACTTGAAACTGCTCACTGCGCAGCTGGCTGAGTGCAACAACCTGGCACAACATCAGTAAGACCAAGGAATAGATTGTGGACTTCAGCAAGGGGAAGTCACGAGAGCAGCAGTCCTTCTTGAGTGGTCAGCTTCAGCTTCCTGGACAACAAGATTACAGTGGCCTCACAAAGAGCGCACCAGTGGCTGGACTTCACTGGCGTGTCACCAAAGACTCGTGCAGATTTCTATCGACAGTGGGGATCATTCTGACGGGCTGTATCACAGTCCGGTAAGGAGGCTCCAAAGTGCAGAACAGAAAGAGGGTTGATGCTTTACAGTACAGGCGACAAGGGTTCAATTCCCACCGCTGCCTGTAAGGAGTTTGTACATTCTCCCCGTCACCACGTGGGTTTCCTCCCACAGACCAAAGACGGACTGGGGTGGTAGTTTACTTGGTCATTGCCCCATGATTAGGCTGGGCAGTGCGGCTCAAAGGGCCGCAAGGCTCTATTCTGTGCAGTATCTGAATCGATTGATAGGTAACAGATACAGGAAGCAGCAATTCCTCCGGCTCACACCAAACAGCACCAGTGAGTGATCATGTTTTAGTCAGTTATGTGTTTGGTCAGCACGACCAAGCAACAACTTAGCTGACTCGACTGGCATTACCCACCTCCCCAGGAAAATATCCAACATAATCATTGGTCATACTGTCTTCTCCCACTTCCACTGAGCAGAAAATAGTTGAAAACATGCACCAGCAGACTCAGGGTCAGCTTCTACCCTGCTGTTATCAAGACTATTGAATGGTGCAGTGATGGTACATTCTTCATCTCCCAATCTACCTTGTTGTAGCCCTTGCACAGTACTGTCTCCCTGCACTGCACCTTCCCTTTAACTGTAACACTATGTTTTGCATTGTGCTATTGCTTTTCATATTACTCGGATGTAATGCTTTGACATTATTTGTATGGATGTCATAAAAAACAATGGTTTTCACTCTATTTTGTTACACATCAGAATAATAAACTGATTATCAAGTAGCAAATTTAGTACACATTCATGTCCATAAGACCATAAGACATAGCAGCAGAATTAGGTTATTTGGCCCATCGAGTCTGCTCCACCTGATGGCTGATCCATTTTTCCTCTCATTTCTACCTTCTTCCCATATCCCTTCATGCCCTGACCAATCGAGAATCTATCAACCTCTGTCTGAAATATACATAAATTCTTGGCTTCCACAGTTGCCTGTGACAAAGAATTCCACAGATTCACCACTCTCTGGCTAAAGAAATTCCTCCTCATCTCTGGCCTAAAAGGATACCCCTCTATTCTGAGCTGCATCCTCTGGTCTTAGACTCTCCCACCACAGGAAACATCCTCTCCACATCCACTCTGTCAAGGCCTTTCACTTTTCGATAGGTTTCAATGAGGTCAACCCTTATTCTTTTGAATTCTAGTGAATACAGGCCCAGAGTCATCAAAGCACTTTTCATATGAGAAGCCATTCAATCCTGGAATCATTTTCGTGAACCTCCTTTGAACCCTCTCCAGTTTGAGCACATCCTTTCTTAGAAAAGGGACCAAAACTGCTCACAATACTCCAAGTGAGGTCTCACCAGTGCTATATAAAGTTTCAACATTACATCCTTGCTTTTATATTCTAGTCCTCCTGAAATGTATGCTAACATTGCAATTGCCTTGCTCACCACAGACTCAACATGCAAATTAACCTGTAGGAAATACTGCACAAGGACACCCAAGTCCCTCTGTGCCTCAGATGTTTGTATTTTCTCTCCAGTTAGAAAATAGTCTACCCTTTTATTTCTTCTACCAAAGCACATGACCATACACTTTCTGACACTGTATTCCATCTGCCTTTTCTTTGTCCACTCTCCTATCGAAGTGCTTCTGCACCTCTCTACTTCCTCAAAAGTACCCACCCCTTCATCAGTCTTTGTATCATTCACAAAATTTGCAACAAAGCCGTCAATTCTATCACCCAAGTCATTGACATATAACGTAAAAAGAAGCAGTCGCAACATAGACCCCCTGTGAAACATTACTAGTCACTGGCAGCCAACCAAAAAAGGCTCCTTTTATTACCACTCTTTGCATCCTGCCAATTAGCCAATGCTCTATCCATGCTAGTATCTTTCCTGTTAAACCATGGGCTCTTAAACTGTTAAGCAGCCTCTTGTGTGACACCTTGTCAAAGGCCTTCTGAAAATCCAAGTACACAACATCAACTGATTCTCCTTTACCTCGTCTGCTTGTTATTTCTTCAAAGAGTTCCAATAGGTTTGTCAGGCAAGATTTTCCCTTGAGGAAATGCATGCCTACTATGGCCTATTTTGTCATGTGCCTCCAAGTACTCCAAAAACATATCCTTAACAATCAATTTCAAATCTTCCCGACCACTGAAGTCAGACAAACTGACCTATAATTTCCTTTCTTCTGCCTCTCTCCCTTCTTTTTGCAATTTTCCAGTCTTCCGGAACCATTCCAGAATCTAGTGATTCTTGAAAGTACATTACTAATGCATTCACAACCTCTTCAGCCACCTCTTTCAGAATTTTGGAGTGTACATCACCTGGTCCAAGTGATTTATCTACCTTCAGACCTTTCAGTTTCCCAAGAGCTTTCTCCCTCGGAATGGCAACTTCACACACTTCTGACCCCTGACATCTGGAACTTCAACCATACTGCTAGTGTCTTCCACAGTGAAGATTGATATAAAACACTTATTCAATTCTTCTGCCATTTCCTTGACCCCATTACTATCTCTCCAACATAGTCTTCCAGTGGTCCGATATCTAAACTTGCCTTTCTTTTGCACTTCATGTATCTGAAGAAACTTTGGTATCCTCTTTAATATTAATGGCTGGATTACTTTTGTATCCTGTTTTCATCTTCTTAATGACTTCTGTTACCTTCTGTTGGATTTTTAAAGCTTCTCAATCCCCTAATTTCCCACTATGCTTTGCTCTATTATATGCCCTCTCTTTGGCTTTCATGTTGTCTTTAATTTCCCTTGTTAGCTATGGTTGTATCATCCTTCTTCCTCTTTGGGCTGAATATATCCTGTATCTTCTGAATTGCTTCCAGAAATTCCAGCCATTGCTGCTCTGCCATCATCCCTGCCGGTGTCCTTTTCTAATCAATTCTGGCCAACTCCTCTCTCATGCCTCTGTAATGCTCTTTAATCATTGATCATGTGGATAGTCAGAGGCTTCTTCCCAGGGCTGAAGTGGGTAACAGGAGAGGGCACAGTTTTAAGGTCTCTTTAAATCTCTTACTAACTCTTCCTTCAGTTAGTCCTGACGAAGGGTCTCGGCCTGAAACATCAACTGTACCTCTTCCTAGAGATGCTGCCTGGCCTGCTGCGTTCACCAGCAACTTTGATGTGTGTTGCTTACAGTTTTAAGGTGCTTGGAAGTAGGTTCAGAGGTGATGTCAGGGGTAAGTTTTTTTACGCAAAGAGTGGTGAGTGCGTGGAATGGGCTGCCGGCAACGGTCGTGGATGTGGATATGATAGGGTCTTTTAAGAGACAGGTTCTTGAATAGGTACATGGAGCTTAGAAAAATAGAGGGCTATGGGTAACCTTAGGTAATTTATAAGTAAGTACATGTTTGGCATAGCATTGTGGGCCGAAGGGCCTGTATTGTGCTGTAGGTTTTCTATGTTTCTAATCCTGTAATACTGATACACCTGACTCTAGCTTCTCCTTCTCAAATTTCAGGGTGAATTCGATCATATTATGATCACTTGCCCTTTAAGCACTTTTACCTTAAACTTTCTGATCAATTCCAATTCATTGCACAACACCCAATCCAGAATAGCTGATCCTCTAATGGGCTCAACCATGAGCTGCTCTTAAAAGCCGTCTCACAGGCATTCTAGAAATTCCCGCTCTTAGGATCCAGCACCAACCTGATTTTCCCAATCTACCTGCATATTAAAATCCAAGATTACTGTAATCTCCTGCCTTCTCCCCATATCCCTTCAAGCCCTGACTAGTCAAGAACCTATCAACCTCTGCCTTAAATGACTTGGCCTCCACAGCTACCTGTGGCAACGAATTCCATAGATTCACCACTCACTGGCTAAAGAAATTCCTCTTCATCTCCATTCCAAAATGACATCCCTCTATACTGAGGCTGTGTCCTCTGGTCTTAGACTACCCCACCAGAGGAAACATCCTCTCCACATCGACTCTATAGAGGCCTTTCAACGTTCAATAGTTTTCAATGAGGACACCACTCATTCTTCTGAATTCCAGTGAATACAAGCCCAGAGCCATCAAACGTTCCTCATATGACAAGCCTTTCAATTCTGAAATCATTTTTGTAAAGTTTTCCAGTGTCAGCACATCCTTTCTAAGATAAGGGGTCCAAAACTGCTCACAATACTTGAAATAAAGCCTCACCAGTACTTTATAAAACCTCAGCTTTACATCCTTGCTTTTATATTCTAGTCCTCTTGAATACTAACACCACATTTGCCACTAAATCAACCTGCAAATTAAACTTTAAGGAATCTTGCATGAGAATTCCAAAAGTCCTGTTGCACCTTGAATTTTTGAATTTCCTGACCTTTTGGAAAATAGTAATGCTTTTATTTCTCCTACCAAAATGCATGGCCATACACTTCCCAACACTGTATTCCATTTTAAGGAAACCATCTTGACCTTGGCCTATTTTATCACGTGCCTCCAAGTACCTCGAAACCAAATCCTTAACAATCAGCTCCAACATTTTCCCAACCACTGAGATCAGACTAACTGGTTCTCTTCTGCCTCTCTCCCTTCTTGAAGAGTGGAGTGACATTTACAATTTTCCAGTATTCCAGAACTATCCCAGAATCCATTGATTCTTGAGAGATCATTACGAATGCCTCCACAATCTCTTCAGCCACCTCTTTCAGAACTCTGGCCCAGGTGACTTATCTACCTTCAGACAGTTCAGCTTCCCAAGAAACTTCTCACTTCTGCCCCCTGACACTCTCGAACTTCCAGCATACTGCTAGTGTCTCTCACAGAAGAGTAATGCAAAATATTTATTCAGTTCATCTGCCATTTCCTTGTCCCCCTTTACTACCTCTCTACCATCATTTTCAATCAGTTCAATTATCTACTCTCATCTTTCATTTACATTTTATATATCTGAAGAAACTTCTGATATCCTGTCTAATATCACTAGCCAGGTTACCTTGGTATTCCATCCTTTCCTTCTTTATGACTTTTTTTTTCAGTTACATTCTGTTGGTTTTTAAAGCTTCCCAATCTTCTAACTTCCCATTATGTCTTGCTCTATTTAATGCCCTCTCTATGGCTTTTATGTTGGCTTTCACTTCTCTTGTCAGTCATGGTTGCATCAAACTAGAATACTTCTTCCTTGGGATATATCAATCCTGTGCCTTCTGAATTGCTCCCAGAAACTCCAGCCACTGCTGCTCTGCCGTCATTCCTGCTAGTGTTTCCTTTGAATCAAATTTGGCCAGCTCCTCTGTCATGCCTCTGTAATTCCCTTTACTCCACTGCAATACTGATACATCTGACTTTAGCTTCTCCTTCTCAAATTGCAGGGTGAATTCTATCACATTATGATCACTGTTTCGTAAGGGTTCCTTTACCTTAAGCTCTCTAATCAATTCTGGTTCATAGCGCAACACCCAATCCAGAATAGCTGATTCCCAGTGGGCTCTACCACAAGCTGCTCTAAAAATCCATCTTGTAGGTATTCAACAATTTCTCCCTCTTAGGATCTGGCATCAACCTGATTATCCCAATCTACCTGCATATTGAAATCCCCCATGACTATTGTAACATTGCCTTTTTGATATGCATTCTCTATTTACCATTGTAATTTGAAGACCACATCTTTGCTACTGTCAGAGGTCTGTACATAACTTCCATCAGGACCTTTTTACCCTTGCAGTTCCTTAGCTCTACCCACAACAATTCTACATCTTCCAATCCTATGACACTTCTTTCATTTTTGATTTCATTTTTTACCAACAGAGCAACCTCACCCCTCTGCCTATCCTTTGATACAATGTGCCTCTTGGAACATTAAGCTCCCAGCTCTAATCTTCTTTCAGCCACGATTCAGTGATGCCCACAACGTCATACGTGCCAATATGTAACTGTGCTACAAATTCATCTACCTTATTCCGTAGACTGTGTGTATTCAAGTATAGCACCTTCAGTCCCTTTTCATCACCTTTTTTGATCTTGTCCTACAATATACCACTAAAGAAGTAGTGGTAGAAACTCAATAGCAGCTTAAGGTATAGGATCTTTGAGGTAGAAGCTGAACGACCACCTTTGTGCTGCATCTTTTTTGGTTTTCCAAGCAGTTTGGAGCAGTGATAAACAGACTGTTGGATAATAGATTTGGGATCCTGCAGCAACCACTAATAAAGCATTCAACGGTTTCTCTCACCTATGGGTTTATATATAAAACGATTCTGTCCCAATGACGTGCATCAAAGAAGAACTGAAATATTTTCGAGAACTAACCTTCACCATCTGTGAATTTGGAACTTCCAGCAAATTCAGAGTCTTCCGATGAGTAACTGGAACTTTCATGGGCAGATACATGGAGCAACCTTTAACAAAACACAAGGTGTGCATCACAGCAACATTAATAACCACATAGGCTGTTATATCAGGCCTGCTAAACTCTGAGAATGAAGGGCATCTCATCATTAATTTGGAAACTGTGCCCATTAACTAATCTACAGGGTAAATACCGTTACAAGTCAAATGTTAGTTCCTGTCCAGCTTTGATTTCAGATTTTCAGTACCCCAGATTTTTTGATTACCACTCATTTCACTCATTTTTGATTACCACTCATTTGAGATGTGAATTAGCTAAGAACACTGGCAAATGACACTTAAAGGGTTGACGGTGGATATGCAATGGCAAGCATTTAAAGATCGCATGGATGACCTACAACAATTGTTCATCCCAGTTTGGCAAAAGAATAAATCAAGGAAGGTAGTGAACCTGTGGCTGACAAGGGAAATTAGGGATAGTATCAATTCCAAAGAAGAAGCATACAAATTAGCCAGAAAAAGTGGCTCACCTGAGGACCAAGAGAAATTCAGAGTTCAGCAGAGAAGGACAAAGGGCTTAATTAGGAAAGGGAAAAAAGATTATGAGAGAAAACTGGCAGGGAACATAAAAACTGACTGTAAAAGCTTTTTTAGATATGTGAAAAGAAAAAGATTGGTTAAGACAAATGTAGGTACCCGACAGACAGAAACAGGTGAATTGATTATGGGGAGCAAGGACATGGCAGACCAATTGAATAATTACTTTGGCTCTGTCTTCACTAAGGAGGACATAAATAATCTTCCGGAAATAGTAGGGGACAGAGGGTCCAGTGAGATGGAGGAACTGAGGGAAATACATGTTAGTAGGGAAGTGGTGTTAGGTAAATTGAAGGGATTAAAGGCAGATAAATCCCCAGGGCCAGATGGTCTGCATCCCAGAGTGCTTAAGGAAGTAGCCCAAGAAATAGTGGATGCATTAGTGATTAGTTTTCAAAACTCGTTAGATTCTGGACTAGTTCCTGAGGATTAGAGGGTGGCTAATGTAACCCCACTTTTTAAAAAACGAGGGAGAGAGAAACCGGGGAATTATAGACCAGTTAGCCTAACATCGGTGGTGGGGAAAATGCTAGAGTCAGTTATCAAAGATGTGATAACTGTGATAAAGCGGTGAAATCATCGGACAAAGTCAGCATGGATTTGTGAAAGGAAAATCATGTCTGACGAATATCAAAGAATTTTTTGAGGATGTAACTAGCAGAGTGGATAGGGGAGAACCAGTGGATGTGGTATATTTGGATTCTCAAAAGGCTTTTGACAAGGTCCCACACAGGAGATTAGTGTGCAAACTTAAAGCACACGGTATTGGGGGTAAGGTATTGATGTGGATAGAGAATTGGTTGGCAGACAGGAAGCAAAGAGTGGGAATAAACAGGACCTTTTCAGAATGGCAGGCAGTGACTGGTGGGGTACCGCAAGGCTCAGTGCTGGGACCCCAGTTGTTTACAATATATATTAATGACTTGGATGAGGGAATTAAATGCAGCATCTCCAAGTTTGCGGATGACACGAAGCTGGGTGGCAGTGTTAGCTGTGAGGAGGATGCTAAGAGGATGCAGGGTGACTTGGATAGGTTAGGTGAGTGGGCAAATTCATGGCAGATGCAATTTAATGTGGATAAATGTGAAGTTATCCACTTTGGTGGCAAAAATAGGAAAACAGATTATTATCTGAATGGTGGCCAATTAGGAAAAGGGGAGGTGCAACGAGACCTGGGTGTCATTATACACCAATCATTGAAAGTGGGCATGCAGGTACAGCAGGCGGTGAAAAAGGCGAATGGTATGCTGTCATTTATAGCAAGAGGATTCGAGTACAGGAGCAGGGAGGTACTACTGCAGTTGTACAAGGCCTTGGTGAGACCACACCTGGAGTATTGTGTGCAGTTTTGGTTCCCTAATCTAAGGAAAGACATCCTTGCCATAGAGGGAGTACAAAGAAGGTTCACCAGATTGATTCCTGGGATGGCAGGACTTTCATATGATGAAAGACTGGATGAACTAGGCTTATACTTGTTGGAATTTAGAAGATTGAGGGGGGATCTGATTGAAACGTATAAAATCCTAAAGGGATTGGACAGGCTAGATGCAGGAAGATTGTTCCCGATGTTGGGGAAGTCCAGAATGAGGGGTCACAGTTTGAGGATAAAGGGGAAGCCTTTTAGGACCGAGATTAGGAAAAACTTCTTCACACGGAGAGTGGTGAATCTGTGGAATTCTCTGCCACAGGAAACAGTTGAGGCCAGTTCATTGGCTATATTTAAGAGGGAGTTAGATATGGCCCTTGTGGCTAAAGGGATCGGGGGGTATGGAGGGAAGGCTGGTACAGGGTTCTGAGTTGGATGATCAGCCATGATCATACTGAATGGCGGTGCAGGCTCGAAGGGCCGAATGGCCTATTCCTGCATCTATTTTCTATGTCTATGTTTCTATGTTTCTCTGATGTTGTCCAAGTTACTCAGTGTTTCTAGCACTTTGTTTTCCTTTCACTTACACACCAGCACCTGTCACGGGATGACAATTTTGGGATAAGGGAACCGTGTAGACTATGTTACACTGTGGGGAAACAAAGAATGAGGCATAAGGTTAGCTGTAAGTATTGAAAAACTGAGACCCTCAGGGAGTTGAAGAGAGCCTCCATTCCAACCACTGAGTGTATGATGGATTCTATGGGGACCATCTTGTTGAGTGGTGAGGTGATTGCCCAAAAGGTACAAGAGGGTGAATCCATTAGGGGTGATATGTAGAAGTATGCAATGGGCTGAATGGCCACCTCGGTACTGCATCTTTAATGATTTTGCAAGCAATTTGGAGCAGTGATATACAATGTATCACACATGACGCTGCAGGAACAAGATTACTACCAGGACTCAAGGGACTGAGTTAAAGGGAAGGGTTAGATGGACTGCGCCATTATTGTAACACACATAAAACGTTGGAGGAATTCAACTGGCCAGGAGAAGAGTATAGTTGACATTTTGGGCTGAGACCCTTCATCAGGACTTGGCCTGAGATGTCAACTATTTACTCTTTCCTAATTTTCTAAGATCTAATCTTTTCCATAGATGCTGTCTGGCCTGCTGAGTTCCTCCACTATTTTGTGTGCATTGTTTGGATTACCAGCATCAACAGATTTCCTCTTGTTTGTGCTTGGGCCATTATTGTGCTCAGTTTTGGTCACCTCATTGTCGAAGGAATGTGGAAGCTTTAAGGAGGGTTCAGAGGAGATTTACCTGGATGCTGTCTAGATTAGAAAGCATGTCTTGACAAAAAGTTGAACTAGCTGGGGCTTTTCTCTTTGGAGTAAAGAAGGATGAAAGCTGACTTGGTATTAGAGGCATCAACAGGGTGGACAACCAGTGCCATTTTCCCAGGATGGCAATGGCTAATATGAGAGCACATACGTTTAAGGTGATTGGAGGAAAGTAATAGGGGAAAGTCAGAGGTAAGTTTTTTTAAACACAGAGAGTGGTAGGTCCATGGAACACACTTTCAGGGGTGGCGGTGGTAGCGGCAAATACATTGGGGATATTTACAAGACCCTTAGAAAGGCATTGGATTAAAGAGAAATGAAAGGCTATGTGGGAGGGAAGCGTTAGATTGATCTGAGTAGGTTAAAAGGTCGGCACAACATCGTACTATGCTGTATTGTTCTATGTTCCCCCTTTACTCCTTGGAGCGTAGGAGACTGTAGATTTATGTAAAATTATAAAGCACACAGATAGGATGAATGGTCTTTTATACAGGAGCTGGAAATCGAAAACCAGAGGATATATTTCAGGTGAAAGGTTTAAGAAGAATCTGAGGGGCAATTTTTTTTTGACACAGTGAATGGTAGATGTATGGAATCAAATGCCAGAGGAAGTGGTGGAGGCAGGTTCCTTAGGTTCATTTAATAAGTATGTGGACAGGTATACGGATGACAAGAGTTCTGTAAGCCAAGTGCTGGGAAATGGGATAAGGAGGATTACACTGTAAATCTTGGTCGGTATGGACACTGTGCAGCATGCTGCATGTGATAAAGTGCCTCCAGATTCCGGCCTCTGCAGTGGCTTGTGTCTTCATTCTGAAGACAGCTTCCACTGGTGTTTCAGCAACACCATTTCTGGCCACAAGGCCCCAGAAACTGTTCCCAACCCTGCTGAAAACCACTAACTTTTAGCAAGTCACCTTCGGCGACGCTCACAGACTGTTCCAAGATCACAAGTCCATGGGATGGGAGCAGGACTGGTGCCAACAATCACATTACCACAATCAATTGGCCTAAGTTTTTAAAAATCAATCCTTATTTATCAGTATCTATTGCAGATACATCACAAAAGAAACTTCAAGCAAGTTTCTGAAAAGAGTGCACTGCCTCAATTGTGAAAAGTTTTAATTACTTGGTAATTCCAGTCCTGTTGCTTTGGCCACCATCTTGATCACGTCCTTCGTTGTGTGCTCAGCCTCAAACATGTGATGCATTCCTGGTTTCCAGGAAGTTGGAGGAAGTCGCTTCGATACAGGTGTTGTACTTTGTAGCAAGTGATTTATGTACTGCATGAGCTCATCTTCATTGTCAACTGTATCAAAGAAAAATCAGGAAAAGTCAAGCAAGTGCAAATGGGCAAAGCAGATTAGGGAGCACCGGAGGGCTGGTAGCTATACTTTACTTACTTTAATGTAAGGGATGACTGTCACAAAAAAGTCAGATGAGCTCAGAGCTTATAACAGCACCTGAAACTTTGACATTATTTTAACCGCTGAAATGTGGCAACACAGGCAGCTTAATGTTTGTGGGTAAAGATGTTTCATACGTGACATGCGAGTGGTTACAGAGGAGGGGGAGTTCCAACGTTGATTAGGGACAACATACTAACAATAATTACAGAGACATCTTGAAGGGATCATCCAAATGGAATAAGAGGCGTGATCAGTTTGCTAGTGTTATGTTACACGCCTCACTATAGTTAGTGGGAATTAAAGAACAAGACATGCAAGAAAGGTGCAAGCACAAGAAAAATGCACTTGCAATTTTTTTAATGCTGGAGGTGAAAGGTTTAATAAGAACTTAAGGGACAACTTTTTCTTGACACAGTGCCAGAGGAAGTGGTGGAGGCAGGTTCCTTAGGTACATTTAATAAGTATGTGGACAGGTATACAGATGACAGGAGTTCAGATGCAAATGAGCTGATATCAGCTAAGATATCTATCCCAATATCAACTGAGATTACTTCAAGCGTGGTGCTTCAACCAGGTACAATTTGTCGAACATGTCCAAGGTGGTTTTTTGCGACCTACGTGAGATAAGGCAGTACTCAGACCCAGAGAAGACTTTGGGAACAGTGAACACTAGCCTACAAGTTTCAAGGTTATTAAGGAGAGGGATAAGGTTAATTTTAAATTGGGAGAAGTCTGATTGTAATAGTGTTAGCAAAGACCAGATGAAAGAAGACTGGAAACAGATACTTGCGGTTAAAATAAAATTAGAGAAGGGCAGTCTTCAAAAGTAAAGGAGTTCAGGGCCAGTAAGTCCCAGTATAGGTGAAAGGAAAAGATGGCTAGAAGCCAAAGGATATGTGGAAAAAAGGGAAAGTATAGCATATATAGATAAATGTAATCTCCTGAGGAATATGGAGTCTGTAGGAGAAAATTTAAGAAAGGTATTGAGAGCAAAGAGGGGCTATGAAAGATCATTGACAAACAAGATTAAGGAAATTTCCAAGATATTCTGTATGCACACCAGGAGTGAGAGGGTAATCAGGGGAAAAGTGGGTCACTTAGGAACCAAAAAGAGTGAATAGAGCCGGGTGACATGGATGAGGTTTTAAATAAATACTTCTCATCGGTATTCACCAAGACAAAGGATGTGGAAGACAGTGAGCTCAGGGAGGGGTATGTAGTTAATCTGGAGCAAGTCAGCATTAAGAAGGTGGAGGAGTTTGACTTTCACAAATCTCAGGCTTGTATAATGGCTTCGTCTATCTAAGCAGACAATGGATGTGCCTGGTTTAGGACTCAATTGCCTCTCTGGGGCGCAAACCTGGGCGATGATTATGGAGATCCTGGGCTGCCCAGACATCAAGATCCCCCCCTCGGCCTCGCGGATGTGGTCCAAAGAAATGTGAAGCAGTATATTTGGCATCAGCTTGGCTGCAGGAGCTGCCGGGAGGTGACGTGATACATCAGCCAACCACCTTAGGAGCTCCACTCCGGATTTGTGTAGGGTTTACTCCTTAGCCTTCTCTTCTCCCGAACATACCCACAAAGCAGGGGCATCTGTAACCCTGGATAGGGGTCCATACCAGGTACTGTCAGCCGGAGCCAGCTGAGCCCAGGACTCATGTAAGGCAAGGTCGTCATGCCCTGTAGTAGTGCCATATGGAGCCACTACCCACTACCTAGTCAGGCTTGAATATGGTGACATATATGTACTTTGATATTACATAAATGTACTATGAACTTGAATGAAAGGGTGGTTAAATCTCTGGGGCTAAAATGGTATACATTCAAGAATGCTGTGGTAAATAAGGGAGGAGAACTGGGGACCTGATGGAGATTTTTGCATCTTTACTAGCCACAAGTGTGCAGGAGGACAGCTTTTTTTATTGAAGAGATCAAGTAGGACAAGTACAGGCCAGTGAGCCTTACACCAGTGGGAGAAAAATTATTTGAGAAAGTCCAATATGTACATTTGGAAAGGCAGGCATGATCAGGGATAGTTAGTATAGGTTTCTGCATCACTATGTTGACTGAACTTTCGAGGAGTTAACTAAGAATACAGATGAAATCTAGGAAGTAAACATTGTCCATGTAGACTTTAGTAAGCATTTGGCAACATCCTGCAAGATAGGCTGGCCCAGAACATTGAAGTACAATGTAAGCTGTATCCAAAATGTATGGTGGTAGGAGGGAGAGGGAATGGTAGGAGGATGCTTTTCTGATTGGAAGTCCGACCAGTGGTGTACCACAGGGACTGGTGCTGGGACTGTTTTTTGGTGACATATGCCGATGATTTTGATGGGAATGTAGGAGGAATGTAGTAAGTTTGCTGAGTACATAAATTGGTGGTGTTGTGGATAGTGTGCAACATGGTCTAAAGGTACAGTGGGTTATGTATCAGTTAGAAAGTTGGGTGGAGAATTGGCAGGTGAAATTTAATCCCAACAAGTGCAAGGTAATGCATTTTGAGAAGAAGGGATAGGATATACACAGTAAATGGTAGGGCACCAAGGAACTTTGATGAGGAATACAGGGACTTTGGGCTTTAAGTCCAAACATTTGGCATTTTCGGTGTCAACGGTTGGAGCATAGAATATAAAAGTTAGGACATAATATTTATAAAACACCAACTAGAGTGCATATAGATTACTATGTACAGGTATGATTACCACACTACATGGTGGCTGGAGTTGGAATGAATAGAGTGCAGGAAAGATACAGTACATCGAGATGCTGCCTGGATTGGAGGACTTTATATTGGAGGCATTCTGGATACGACTGCCTTTGTTTTCCTTGAAGTCCTGAAGGCCAAAGGTAACCTGATGGGTCTCAAGAAGAAGACAGCATAGGTTTAAGATGAGAGATCTGAGGGGAATTTTGTTTTGTAAACAGGAAGTGGCTGATATCTACAAACCCCATTTCCAGAAAAGTTGGGATATTTTCCAAAATGCAATAAGAACAAAAATCTGTGATATGTTAATTCACGTGAACCTTTATTTAACTGACAAAAGTACAAAGAAAAGATTTTCAATAGTTTTACTGACCAACTTAATTGTATTTTGTAAATATATACAAATTTAGAATTTGATGGCTGCAACACCCTCAACAAAAGTTGGGACAGAGTTAAAATAAGATTGAAAAGTGCACAGAATATTCAAGTAACACCGGTTTGGAAGACTCCACATTAAGCAGGCTAATTGGTATCAGGTGAGGTATCATGACTGGGTATAAAAGTAGCGTCCATCAAAGGCTCAGTCTTTGCAAGCAAGGATGCGTCGTGGTGTGGGTCGTGGCTCACCCCTTTGTGCCAAAATTCGTGAGAGAATTGTTAGTCAGTTCAAAAAGAACATTTCTCAACGCAAGATTGCAGGGAATTTAGGTCTTTCAACATCTACAGTACATAATATTGTGAAAAGATTCAGAGAATTCAGAGACATCTCAGTGCGTAAAGGGCAAAGTCGGAAACCACTGTTGAATCCGCGTGATCTTTGAGCCCTCAGGTGGCACTGCCTAAGAAACCGTCATGCTACCGTGACAATTACAGCCACCTGGGCTTGGGAGTACTTCGGAAAACCATTGTCACTCAACACAGTCCATCGCTGCATCCAGAAATGCAACTTGAAACTGTACTACGCAAGGAGGAAGCCATACATCAACTCTATGCAGAAACGCCAGCGAGTTCTCTGGGCCCGAGCTCATCTCAGATGGACCGAAAGACTGTGGAACCGTTTGCTGTGGTCAGATGAGTCCATATTTCAGTTAATTTTCAGAAAAAACGGGCGTTGAGTTCTCCGTGCCAAAGATGAAAACGACCATCCAGATTGTTATCAGCGAAAGGTGCAAAAGCCAGCATCTGTGATGGTATGGGGGTGCATCAGTGCCCACGGCATGGATGAGTTGCATGTATGTGAAGGTACCATTGACTCTGAGGTGTATATTAGGATTTTAGAGAGACATATGTTGCCATCAAGGCGACGTCTCTTCCCGGGACGTCCATGCTTATTTCAGCAGGACAATGCCGGACCACATTCTGCATGGGCTACACCAGCGTGGCTTAGTAGATACAGAGTGCATGTGTTTTACTGGCCTGCTGCCAGTCCAGATCTATCTCCTATTGAAAATGTATGGCGCATCATGAAGAGGAGAATCAGACAACGGAGACCACGGACTGTTGAGCAGCTGAAGTCTTGTATCAAACAAGAATGAACAAAATTTCCAATTGCAAATCTACTACAATTAGTATCCTCAGTTCCAAAATGATTAAGAAGTGTTATTAAAAGGAAAGGTGATGTAACAATGGTAAACATGCCTCTGTCCCAACTTTTGTTGAGTGTGTTGCAGCCATCAAATTCTAAATTTGTGTATGTTTACAAAATACAATTAAGTTGGTCAGTAAAATTATTGAAAATCTTTTCTTTGTACTTTTGTCAGTTAAATAAAGGTTCACGTGAATTAACATATCGCAGATTTTTGTTTTCATTGCATTTTGGAAAATATCCCAACTTTTCTGGAAATGGGGTTTGTAGAAAGTGCTGCCAGAGGAGGTGATGACACCAGATATAGAGATATTTTGACAGACACTAAAATAAGCAAGGCGTAGAAGATATAAATCGAATACAGGCATATGGAATTAGTGTAGATAGGCAAAAGGGTCAGCAGCAAAGTGGTGAGCAGAATGGCCTATTTCTGTACACCAGCACCCACAGCTCGACTTACAATCAGCCACATTACGTGTGAACTGTGCATAGAAAAAGCAGCAACATTCTGTGAATCCCAAGGAATATTTTATATTCAAAATTTTATATCCTTCTGTGATTTCAGAAAACCTTTTATTCTCCCAGGGTTTAATACTTCTCAATATCAAGCTGTCTTGGGTGTAGTCGCAGTCTGTTCACTCTCCACGCCAATTGCTTCTCCCCCTCCCCAACTATCAGATTTCTAAACGGTTGATGAACCCACAAAAGCACCTCATTATTCCTTTTTCCTTTGCACTATTTACGTAATTTTTGTAATTTACAGATTTTTATGTCTTGTGCTGTGCTGCTACCACAAAACAACAAATTTCAAGTCATACGTCAGTGATAATAAATGTGATTTTGATTCTGAGCTGCTGATTTCCTAAGGGATTTATCAGACAGAGATCTCCATTTCCCTCAGTCTCACAGCAGCACAGCAACAGCTTTTAGTCCTGACGAAGGGTCTCGGCCTGAAACGTCGACTGCACCTCTTCCTATAGATGCTGCTTGGCCTGCTGCGTTCACCAGCAACTTTGATGTATGTTGCTTGAATTTCCAGCATCTGCAGAATTCCTGTTGTTAGCTTTCAGCTTTCTCAGCCATTGCTACGGCCTTTCTATCACAGCTATTTCCACACCAATATACTCACTGACTTGGTTTTCTTTATTGAACCTTCCTGCTGGTTTTCCACGAAAAGGCCAAGCTAATGAACTGCTTCCACACATTATACGCTCCAAGGATCATCTCAAGCTCTTTATACAAAACAGTGAGAGTACTTATAGCACATCTGACTGGGAATGGCAAATAGGAACAAACACTTTAGTTCCCATCGTATTCAAACTTCTATTCAAGTTAAAATTACTTTCCAAATATAGCTTCGCTCACCTGAAATAAAATTCACTATACAAACATTTGATATAGAGAAAAAATAAACAGAAGCGATTTTGATTCCACCTAATTTGTAACATGCAAAAGCAGCAGTGGAAAGTGAATAAATGACAGCAGTGAAGTGGAGGACTCCTACCATCATTTCTGTAGCATGAATCATGTACAGATACAGACTCTGCCGCCTCTGTTGTAGGAGTGAAACTGCCTTCACTGAAATAATCATCCAAAAGGAAACCATCAGGTCCTGGATCCATGAAACTCAGATGTGTGTAGCATGAGGTAATCAGAAATTCCGACAGTTTCCCGGTTTTTATCCTAAAAATTTAACCAGTATATTCATAATTAGGTACTTCTACAAAACACCGCTGCTCAAACAATGGCAATAATTCAAACAGAAGTGACAATAAGTAACTCCATACCTGGCCCCTCCAAAATAACCATCGTGCAGCTTTCGCAGGGTGCAAAGAATGTTGGAGTCAATGTCTGTTCCGTCCTCGGCTGCAACAGAGAGAGGGCAGATTTAACAACTGTGCAGTAACTGTGAAATTCCCAGTGCAGTCACACAAAGAATAAAATCTTGAGCACATGCATGGCCCTTCAGCCCATAATGTCTCTGCTGGCCACACTGCCAAATTATACAGATCTTTTCTGCCTGCACAGGGTCTATATCCCTTCGTATTTATGTAGCCTCATCATATCTGCTTCCTCTACCACCTGTTCCAGGCACTACCACTCTCTGTGTAAAAATAAACTTCTCCCTTAAAGTTTTCCCCTTTCACCTTTAATGCCCATCCTCTAGTACTTATATTTCTTGCCTGGGAAATGGACACTAATTGTCTACGTCCCTCATAATATTATGGACTTCTATCAGGTCTCCCTTCAGCGTAGGGCACTCCAGAGAAAATAATTCAAGTTTGGATAACTTGTCCTTTAGCAAAAACCTTGTCTGCACCTTCTCCAAACCCTCCAAAGCCTTCCTGTAATGAAGTGATGAGAATTACATTCAATTCTCCAAATGCATGCTAATCAAATGAATTCCTGTTTGTCGTACTCGATGCTCAGATCAACAAAGACAAGCAAGCCACGTGCCTTCTTTAACACTCTATCCACTTGCATTGCCACTTTTAGGGAACCATCAGCTTGAACTTTACGATTCATTTGTACATTACTGTTGCTAAGGGTCCTGTAAGAGTCACTGGAAGGGCCCCCCAGACTGAACTAACAGAAAACACCTTCTATCTCCCCTGTGGCACCACCCCAAGCTACTCTGTTTAAGCTGCTCTTTTAAATATGAGATTCCTCTCAAATAAGACTTTTATCTGAAGTGATTATACTACCGCACAAACATTGATTTGATATTCTTAACTGAGCCCTAGTTAAAGCCAAATGAATACAGTCAGTTATCTGAACTGTGTACCCCTAACTAGGACAGCTTCAGCCTACTGGCCGAGTCGGTGGAGTCGGTGGGCATGCCACTGTGCTGAAAAAGCATTTTAGGTGCAATCTACTATCTGTCAACAAGGTTTGAGAGACATACAGTATGTTTAAAATTTGTTGTACAGATCCTGTCCTCTGCATTATCATTTATTGTCCTCCTACATCCAATGCCTACTTTCTCTCTGACTTCTTTATTATATTGAACTACCATAAGACATGGGAACAGAATTAGGCCATTCAGCCCATCGTGTCTGCTCCGCCATTTCATGAAGGCTGATCCCAGATCCCACTCAACCCCATGCAGCTGCCTTTTTGCCATACCCTACGACAGGATTGTCAGCACAAGTGATTTCAAAATTCATATTAATGATCTGTCAAACGTGATCTCTGAGGCAGCTGAACTTATGAACTTAATAGACAGACTAGATCTTTCCGAGCACGTTGGCATGAGAAGTACTCTGTAAATAAGTTGTTAGTGACTACTGACATAGAGTGCGGAGAAGGCCCTCCCGCAGCCCTACAATCCCCCATTTAAACCCAAGCCTAATCACAGAACAACTTACAAAGACCAATTAAACTATCAATTGGTACATCTTTGGACTTTGGGAGGAATTCAGAGCACCCGGAGGAAACCCACACGGTCACGGGGAGAACTTATAAACTCCTTACAGACAGTGGTGGAATAAAACCCGGGTCCATAAGACCATAAGACAAAGGAGCAGAAGCCGGCCATTCAGCCCATCGAGTCTGCTCCGCCATTTTATCATGAGCTGATCCATTCTCCCATTTAGTCCCACTCCCCCGCCTTTTCATCATAACCTTTGATGCCCTGGCCACTCAGATACCTATCAATCTCTATCTTAAATACAGCCAATGACTTGGCCTCCACTGCTGCCTGTGGCAACAAATTCCATAGATTCACCATCCTCTGGCTAAAAAAATTTCTTCGCATCTCTGTTCTGAATGGGCACCCTTCAATCCTTAAGTCATGCCCTCTCGTACTAGACGCCCCCATCATGGGAAACAACTTTGCCACATCCACTCTGTCCATGCCTTTCAACATTCGAAATGTTTCTATAAGGTCTCCCCTCATTCTTCTAAACTCCAAGAAATACAGTCCAAGAGTGGACAAACGTTCCTCATATGTTAACCCTCTCATTCCCGGAATCATTCTAGTGAATCTTCTCTGTACCATCTCCAACGTCAGCACATCCTTTCTTAAATAAGGAGACCAAAACTGCCCACAGTACTCCAAGTGAGGTCTCACCAGTGCCTTATAGAGCCTCAACATCACATCCCTGCTCCTATACTCTATTCCTCTAGAAATGAATGCCAACATTGCATTCGCCTTCTTCACTACCGAGTCAACCTGGAGGTTAAACTTAAGGGTATCCTGTACGAGGACTCCCAAGTCCCGTTGCATCTCAGAACTTTGAATTCTTTCCCCATTTAAATAATAGTCTGCCCGTTTATTACTTCTGCCAAAGTGCATAACCATACACTTTCCAACATTGTACTTCATTTGTCACTTCTTTGCCCATTCTTCCAATCTATCCAAGACTCTCTGCAGACTCTCCATTTCCTCAGCACTACCGGCCCCTCCACCTATCTTCGTATCGTCAGCAAACTTAGCCACAAAGCCATCTATTCCATAATCCAAATCGTTGATGTACAACGTAAAAAGAAGCGGCCCCAACACGGACCCCTGTGGAACACCACTGGTAACCGGCAGCCGACCAGAATAGGATCCCTTTATTCCCACTCTCTGTTTCCTACCAATCAGCCAACGCTCCATCCACGTATGTAACTTTCCCGTAATTCCATGTGTTCTTATCTCGTTAAGTAGCCTCATGGGTCGCTGGTACTGTAAAACGTTGTGCTAACCACTACACTAACATGCGGTGGGAACTGAACCCGGGTCACTGGTACTGTAAAACGTTGTGCTAACCACTACACTAACATGCGGTGGGAACTGAACCCGGGTCACTGGTACTGTAAAACGTTGTGCTAACCACTACACTACTATGTGATGAGAATTGAACCCAAGTCACTGGTATTGTAAAACGTTGTGTTAACCACTACACTTGTGATGGGAATTGAACCCGTGTCACTGGTACTGTAAATCGTTGTGCTAACCACTACACTACCATGCTGCCTCATGGTTACTACGTTTGTATTATTATTAACTGCATACTTTCCCATACGTTAGAACTCACAATGCTCCAGTAAATACCCTCTGGAGGAGCAGAGCAGGAAGAATACTGAAATGACACAGGGGATGTTCCTCGTTATGGGTAGTACTCTAAAGGTCACTCGAAAGCATAAACTATATTGCACCACATTACTAATGGTGACCTAGAAGGGAATAACAACATGTTTTCTCTACACAGTTAAACACATAGCCCTGCATCCCATTCAGATATTTTACAATGTTTCCTGCGCATTTTCATTGAGTTATACAACATGGAAACAGGCCTTTCAGTCTGAGATCATCAAGCATCAATCCCATTTCATTCTCCCCACATTTCCCTCAACTCCCCCCAGGTTCCAGCACCAAACCCACACACTATGGGGCAATTTGCAGTAGCAATTAACCTCCCTGCCTGCAGGTCTTTGGGATGTGGGGAGAAACTCACATTGTCACGTGGAGAATATGCAAACTCCACACAGGCATCACGTGAGGTTAGGACTGAACCCAGATCACTGGAGCAGTGATGCAGTAAATCTATCAGTTGTAATTCAGATCACTGGAGCTGTGATGCAGTAATTCTATCAGCTGAACCCAAATCACTGGAGCAGTGATGTAGTAATACTATCAGCTGCCTCTCTTTGTCTCTGTGCCTATTCTCTGAACACCCTACATATCTGAGCACTTTTATATAGCTGCATTATTAAGCTCAGATCATCCTATATCACCTTACACTCAAGTGCTCCAGAGATTTGGGCACTGATATTTCGGCTGATACTTCTAATACTGAGGCACTGCCATAGGCAGCAACTTTCCGACAGAATATTAACTCAGGCTACATCGCCTTTATAGTGCTCCTGTTGTGCGTTTGAAACAGAATTCCACACCAACAACCTCCCACTTACTGGCCGGTGTCTGTCCCTTCATCAATATCACTGAATCATTATCTGATCATTGGCACACCGTACTCTCCTGCAACTATAACTATATTTCCAAAATACTTTTGTTGCCCTAACTTCACTGTTCTTTCTTCGCAAAGGGAAAGCCGGTGGGCAAGAAAACAATCTTCAGATGAAATATGCTTTTCTGAAGTAATTATAGAAGAATAACTAGTACTACTGATGTACCATACACACCTTCTAAGCATTCCTTTGATGTGAGGAGCTAACTATGATACCAATTGCTATGATTAAATTTCACACTATTATGTCCAAAATGTGTCAGGACAAATGAACCCTTACTCAGCATGGTTTTAGTGATCGGAAAGGTGACCATTGGACGGCCTGTCATCTTCCAGGTGCAGAAGAGGTAGGCGAGGTCGGTCCTGAGCATTTCCACAATCATGCGGTTGTCCAAGGCCAAGTAAAATTGGTGCAGATCAATAAACTGTCCAGTAAAAGACAGAAAAAGCATCACTGAAAGTAATTCAACAGCAGAAATCCTCTGTACAGATTCACAGGAAGTTCAATCAGTATAATCTAACGTTCAGAGCATCTACCAAGGTAAAGTGGGTTCGGTGAGGAAGGGCAGAGGATAGCTTGAGTTTTTTTTGTCTGTTGGTACCTAGTTTGAGTAGTGAGAATGGATGCCCGGTTAGAGGCGTGTTCCTCATGCTAGATGTGGGAGATCTGGGAGACCTCCAGTCTCCATAATTGCTATATCTACTTCTTACAGATGGTGTTAGGGACCTGGAGATGCAGCTGCCTGACCTTCAGCTCATTCAACAGAATGTGGAGGTGATAGACAAGAGCTACAGGGAGGTAATCATCCATAAGTTGCAGGAGTTAGGTGACAGTCAGGACAGGGAAGGAGAATAGGCGGACAGAGCAGAGTGCTCCCATGTCCATTCTCCTCAATAACAACTATATGACTTTGGATACTGTTGAGGGTGACCTGTTAGGGGGAAAGCTGCAGCAACCACGGCTCTTGCACTGAGTCTGGCGTGCTGGCAGAAGCAAAGGGAGGGGAAAGAGGAGAGTATTGGTGATACTGTTTGGTCATATAAAACATACTTGGGGCATTACAGTAGTGCGGTGGTTAGCACAATGCTTTACAGTACCAGCGACATGGGTTCTGTTCCCCACACTGCCTGTAAGGAATTTGTACATTCTCCCCATGACTGCATGAGTTTCCTCTGAGTGCTTCAGTTTCCTCCCACGTTCAAAGATGGGCTGCTTGGTGGGTCAATTGGTCATTATAAATTGTCCTGTGATTAGACTAGGATCAAATTGGGGGACTGCTGGGCGACAAGGCTCGAAGGGCTCGAAGGGCCTATTCTGCACGGTATCTCAATAAACCCGCAAATAAATAAACAACAATATTCAATCAGGGGCATGGGGAGCAGATTCTGCAAACATGAAAAAGAGTCCCAGATGGCACGATACCTCCCAAGTGCCAGGGTCAAAGATGCTTCAGGTCAGGTCACCAGCATCCTTATGTGGAAAGTGAGCTGCCGGAAGTTGTGGTACATATATTGGTACCAATGACATTGGTAAGAAAAGGGACAAGGTCCTGTTTACTTCTTTGTGTTAACTGTTTCTCTTTTGACAGATGCTGCCTGATCTGCTGCATATTTCCAGCATTTCCCTTTCATTTTCTATTTGTATTAAAGAAATCAGGTTACAGCTGTACAGGACATTGCAACACTATATACACAGAGTTTCCTTTTTTCAGGATATATACTTCCACAAGAAGTAATACTTTCAAAGTAATTCAGGGGACCCTGTCCCTGGATGAGAAGTCACCTAACAAAGAAAGGATGTTCCATTTGGGCCAATACTTAGTGGAATTTTGGAGGTGAAACTTTGGGGGGAATTTACAAGATTCCCTTCCTGGAGAGCCTCGAAACAGGGGACACAGTTTCGGAATAAGAAAAAGACGAAGAATTCCTTTCCTTGGGTTGTTTGAATCTGAAGTTTATTTGAATGTAGTGCCAGTGATCAAGGCTGAGGCAGGTTGGTCTTCGGTGGACAGAGGAATCCAGCGTCTTGGGTAAGGGAGGGAAGTGGAACAGTTGCCAGGATCCTAAGTTATTAATAATGGACCAGGCTCAAGAGTCTCAGTCTGAGCAAGTGCAGCTCCTGTGAACTGCTTAGGAAATCACACCTATCCTGTCCATTCAACAAACTTAAATGTTTTGCTGTAAATGTTCAGTGACATTTAAAACACATCAAAAATATACAAGCTAACTCTGAATTTGAGCTTTGTATCCTAAACAAACACATTCAAAGACAGTGCAAAAATTGCAGCAATGGCTTCCAGTTTACCTGTGGAGTAAACGAGAAGGTCTGGTTTCTGATCACGTACAACTTCGAGGTACCAAGAACGCCAATATGTCTATATGGGCGGCCACTAAGATTCAATTTCTTGTTGCATCCTATTAGGAGATAAAATCATAAACACATTAGATCCTGCAGATGCTGGCAGTCCAGAGCAACACACACAAAATGCTGGAGGAACTCAGCAGGTCAGGCAGTATCCATGGAGAGGAATAAACAGTCGTTGCTTCAGGCTGAGATCTTTCATGAGGACTGGAAAGTAGGGGGGGGGGTGAAGATACCAGAATAAGAAGGTGGGAAGAGAAGAAGGGGAACAAGTTAGAAGGTGATAGGTGCAGCCAGGTGGGTGGCAAAGTTGGGGGGGGGGGGCGCAATGTAATGAAGTAAAAATCCAGGAGGTGATAGGTGGAAAAGGTAAGGGCTAAGGAAGGAGGAAGCTGATAGGAGAGGAGAGTGGATCAAAGGAGAAAGGGAAGGAGGAGGGGCACTGGAAGAGGTGACAGGCAGGTGAGGGACAGACAGGAAGAAAGTAGAAAACAAGAGAAATACGTGACTGAAAGAACAGAGTTCCACTAAGTGAACAAAACTATTAAAAACATCCTGGGTCAATAACCATACCTTGTTAATGCCAATGTTTTCTGTTTTTTTGAGTGTTTACATTTTTCTCATTCACCTAATTATCTGTTAAAATGTTTGTTGCAAATCTGTGATTTCCTCTCTCATGCTGGTATCCAGTGCTCTGTGTGAAGTTATCAGCTTTAAGCAGCACTTACCCAACTTTGCATATATGTGGCTCAAGATTCTTCCTGGCTGCACTTTGATTGGAAAAACATCAGAAACAGTCTCAACTTGTAAACCATGCTTTGCCAGAATGTTCTTAATCTTTTCAGATTCAGCCAATATTGACACTGAAAAGCAAGAAAGAAACTGTTAGACCCAGTGATGTGATTTAGCTTCAACGTTGAACATCCATTTTCCACACTAATAGACCATACATGATTTGGGAAAGGTAAGTATGGGTAGAACTTACTAAGAGGCTTGGAGAGAAGGAAATTATTAATGGCAATTTGGCTCTTTTTGACCATTCCCACATCAACTAACACTTTAAACAAACAAATACATTAAAGGCTGAATAATTACCTCCTTTACATACTTAATATTGCTAAAAACAGATGTTCAGCTGTCTTAAAACTACAAAACTTTATTATGTTTTGTACATAATTAATTATGGTTTTATATTGCTATATTTATACTCTATTCTTGGTTGGTGCAACTGTAACGAAACCCAGTTTCCCTCGGGATCAATAAAGTATGACTATGACTATGAAATGCTGTTGTGTTGGGCTGCACAGCAGCAGACCATATTGGACTGGAGTTTTTCTCAAAGTTTTTTTGTGCACTGATCAAATATATGTTCATTGAATGAAATTTTTTGAGAATGTGACTAGACACATTGATGAAGGAAGAGCAGTAGATCTAGTGTACATGGATTTCAGCAAGGCATTTGATAAGGTACCCCATGCAAGGCTTATTGAGAAAGTAAGGAGGCATGGGATCCAAGGTGACATTGCTTTGTGCATCCAGAGCTGGTTTGCCCACAGAAGGCAAAGAGTGGTTGTAGATGGGTCATATTCTGCATGGAGGTCGGTCACCAGTGGTGTACCTCAGGGATCTGTTCTGGGGCCTTTACTCTTCATGATTTTTATAAATAACCTGGATGAGGAAGTGGAAGGATGGGTTTGCTGATGACACAAAGGTTGGGGGTGTTGTGGATAGTGTGGAGGGCTGTCAGAGGTTACAACGGGACATTGATAGGATGCAAAACTGGGCTGAGAAGTGGCAGATGGAGTTCAACCCAGATAAGTGTGAAGCGGTTCATTTTGGTAGATCAAGTACGATGGCAGAATATAATATTAATGGCAAGACTCTTGGCAGTGTGGAGGATCAGAGGGATCTTGGGGTCCGAGTCCATAAGACGCTCAAAGCAGCAGCGCAGGTTGACTCTCTGGTTAAGAAAGCATACAGTGTATTGGCCTTCATTAATTGTGGAATTTAATTTAGAAGCCGAGAGGTAATGTTGCAGCTATATGGTCTTAAGGTGTTATACTTAAATGCACGCACCATAAGGAATAAGGTGGATGATCTTGTTGTACAGCTACAGATTGGCAGGTATGATATTGTGGCCATCACTGAGACCTGGCTAAAGGATGCATGTCTCTGGGAGTTGAATGTCTAAGGATACACAGTGTATTGGAAGGATAGGAAGGTAGGCAGAGGGGGTGGCGTGGCTTTATTGGTGAGAAATGATAGTAAGTCATTAGAAAGAGGTGAAATAGGATCGGAAGGGCAGAATCTTTATGGGTTGAGCTAAGAAATCACAGGAGTAAAAGGACCCTGATGGCAGTTATATACAGGCCTCCAAACAGCTGCAGTGATGTGGACTACAAATTACAACAGGAAATAGAAAAGGCTTGTCAGAAGGGCAGTGTTATGATAATTGTGGGGGATTTTAACATGCGAGTAGATTGGGAAAATCAGGTCAGCATTGGATCTCAAGAGAGAGAATTTGTAGAATGTCTGCGAGATGGCTTTTTAGAACAGCTTGTTGTTGAGCCCACTAGGGGATCGGCTGTAATGGATTGGGTATTGTGTAATGAATGGGAGGTGATTAGAGAGATTGCGGTGAAGGAACTCTTAGGAGGCAGTGATCATAACATGATTGAGTTCACTGTGAAATTTGAAAAAGAGAAGCCGAAATCTGATGTGTCGGTATTTCAGTGGAGTAAAGGAAATTATAGTGGTATGAGAGAGGAACTGGCCAAAGCTGACTGGAAAGGGACACTGGCGGGAAGGATGGCAGAGCAGCAGTGGCTGGAGTTTATGCGAGAAGTGAGGAAGGTGCAAGACAGGTATATTCCAAAAAAGAAGAAATTTTCAAATGGAAAAAGGATACAACCATGGCTGACAAGAGAAGTCAAAGCCAAAGTTAAAGCAAAGGAGAAGGCATACAAGGAAGCAAAAATTATTGGGAAGACAGAGGATTGGGAAGTTTTTAAAAGCTTACAAAAGGAAACTAAGAAGGTCATTACAAGGGAAAAGATTAACTATGAAAGGAAGCTAGCAAATAATATCAAAGAGGATACTAAAAGCTTTTTCAAGTGTATAAAGAATAAAAGACAGGTGAGAGTAGATATAGGACCGATAGAAAATGATGCTGGAGAAATTGTAATGGGAGATAAGCAGATGGCAGAGGAACTGAACGAGTATTTTGCATCAGTCTTCACTGAGGAAGACATCAGCAGTATACCGGACACTCAAGGGTGGCAGGGAAGAGAAGTGTGCCCAGTCACAATTACGACAGAGAAGGTACTCAGGAAGCTGAATAGTCTAAAGGCAGATAAATCTCCTGGACCAGATGGAATGCACCCGCGTGTTCTGAAGGAAGTAGCTGTGGAGATTGTGGAGGCGTTAGCGTTGATCTTTCAAAAGTCGATAGATTCTGGCATGGTTCCAGAGGACTGGAAGATTGCAAATGTCACTCCGCTATTTAAGAAGGGGGCAAGGAAGCAAAAAGGAAATTATAGACCTGTTAGCTTGACATCGGGGGTTGGGAAGTTGTTGGAGTCGATTGTCAAGGATGAGGTTACAGAGTACCTGGAGGCATATGACAAGATAGGCAGAACTCAGCATGGTTTCCTTAAAGGAAACTCCTGCCTGACAAACCTATTGCAATTTTTTGATGAAATTACTAGTAAGCTAGACAAGGGAGATGCAGTGGATGTTGTATATTTGGATTTTCAGAAGGCCTTTGACAGGGTGCCACACATGAGGCTGTTTAACAAGATAAGAGCCCATGGAATTACGGGAAAGTTACATACGTGGATAGGGCGTTTGCTGATTGGCAGGAAGCAGAGAGTGGAAATAAAGGGATCCTATTCTGGTTGGCTGCCGGTTACCAGTGGTGTTCCACAGGTGTCCGTGTTGAGGCCGCTTCTTTTTACATTGTACATCAATGATTTGGATTATGGAATAGATGGTTTTGTGGCTAAGTCTGCTGATGATACGAAGATAGGTGGAGGGGCTGGTAGTGCTGAGGAAACGGAGAGTCTGCAGAGAGACTTGGATAGATTGGAAGAATGGGCAAAGAAGTGGCAAATGAAGTACAATGTTGGAAAGTGTATGGTTATGCACTTTGGCAGAAATAATAAACGGGCAGACTATTATTTAAATGGGGAAAGATTCAAAGTTCTGAGATGCAACGGGACTTGGGAGTCCTCGTACAGGATACAATTAAGTTTAACCTCCAGGTTGAGTCGGTGGTGAAGAAGGCGAATGCAATGTTGGCATTCATTTCTAGAGGAATAGAGTAGAGGAGCAGGGACGTGATGTTGAGGCTCTATAAGGCACTGATAAGACCTCACTTGGAGTACTGTGGGCAGTTTTGGGCTCCTTACTTAAGAAAGGATGTGCTGACATTGGAGATGGTACAGAGAAGATTCACTAGAATGATTCTGGGAATGAGAAGGTTAACATATGAGGAACGTTTGTCCACTCTGGGACTGTATTCCTTGGAGTTTAGAAGAATGAGGGGGGACCTCATAGAAACATTTCGAATGTTGAAAGGCATGGACAGAGTGGATGTGGCAAAGTTGTTTCCCATGATGGGGGAGTCTAGTACGAGAGCGCCTGACTTAAGGATTGAAGGGCGCCCATTCAGAACAGAAATGCGAAGAAATTTTTTTAGCCAGAGGGTGGTGAATCTATGGAATTTGTTACCATGGGTGGCAGTGGAGACCAAGTCATTGGGTGTATTTAAGGCAAAGATTGATAGGTATCTGAGTAGCCAGGGCATCAAAGGTTATGATGAAAAGGCGGGGGAGTGGGACTAAATGGGAGAATGGATCAGCTCATGATAAAATGGCGGAGAGGACTCGATGGGTCAAATGGCCGACTTCTGCTCCTTTGTCTTATGGTCTTATACAAGACCTTGGTCAGACCCCACTTGGAGTACTGTGCTCAGTTCTGGTCGCCTCACTACAGGAAGGATGTGGAAGCCATAGAAAGGGTGCAGAGGAGATTTACAAGGATGTTGCCTGGATTGGGGAGCATGCCTTATGAGAATAGGTTGAGTGAATTCGGCCTTTTCTCCTTGGAGCGACGGAGGATGAGAGGTGACCTGATAGAGATGTACAAGATAATGAGAGGCATTGATCGTGTGGATAGTCAGAGGCTTTTTCCCAGGGCTGAAATGGCTGCCACAAGAGGGCACAGGTTTAAGGTCTTGGGAGTAGGTACAGAGATGTCAGGGGTAAGTTCTTTCTATGCAGAGTGCGTGGAATGGGCTGCCGGCGATGGTGGTGGAGGCAGATACGTTAGGGTCTTTTAAGTGACTTTTGGACAGGTACATGGAGCTTAGAAAAATAGAGGGCTACAGGTAACCCTAATAATTTCTAAGGTAGGGACATTTTCAGCACAACTTTGTGGGCCGGAGGGCTGGTATTGTGCTGTAGGTTTTCTATGTTTCTATGAAATATTTCCTAAGGAAAGGACTTATACATTAAGTTTTCCCAATTATTTTCCATTTGAGAGAAATACAGCGCATGACATCATCGAATTTGGAATAAGCCTCTCTGCAGTAGAACAGATTAACATTTAATGGCATCTTCAAAATCGCTCAATGTTTTTTGGGATTACAGTTTTGCTTTTCTTGTTCTCTTCACCCTACCCTAACCATTTCATCCTCTTCCAATCACCCCCTTTATCCTGCACTGATCGCCGGTAGCTTATTGTTGTCTATGGTCAGGGCTTCAATCCTCCCACACTTAATGTTTCACAGATGCTGCCCTGTGGTAGGAAGCAGTTTCCACTGTCGATGCTGAGCTCCAGCTGGGCAGGAGTTTTAAGCTGCAGTCAGAAAATAGCACCAGATGACATAATATTTCATTCACTGAACAGATATTTGATCAGTGGCATCTGTTTCTCCAGCTCCAGTCCATCAACAGAATTGTTTCAGCCTGGGCTCATCCTTCTGCTCAAACAGCAAACGTCCTTTGTTCTTGCACTGCCCAGCCCGATTCTCTATTCTTTACCCAGTACACCCCTTCCCGCTCTTCCACCTAACAGGCCTTTGATCAGCATTCCAAAATCTTCATTCAAATTTCCTTCAGCCCGATTCTCTATTCTTTACCCAGTCCACCCCTTCCCGCTCTTCCACCTGACAGGTCCTTGATCAGCATTCCAAAATCTTCATTCAAATTTCCTTCAGCCCGATTCTCTATTCTTTACCCAGTCCACCCCTTCCCGCTCTTCCACCTAACAGGCCTTTGATCAGCATTCCAAAATCTTCATTCAAATTTCCTTCAGCCCGATTCTCTATTCTTTACCCAGTCCACCCCTTCCCGCTCTTCCACCTGACAGGTCCTTGATCAGCATTCCAAAATCTTCATTCAAATTTCCTTCAGCCAAACTACATCTTTAGCTACCGTGCATTGCTCTGAATTTTTCAACCCATTTATCTATGCTGGACATCTCTCTCCAAAAGCACTCTTAAACCTAGGGTACAACAGGTTCTGGTACATCGAATATAGAACAGTACAGCACAGTTACAGACATTCGGCCCACAATGTGTCTAACTAATTACATTAGTAATTAAATGCCTAACTGAAGTAATCTCTTCTGCATTCACGGCCCATCTGAGGGCCTCATAAACACCTTAAGTACCTCTATCACATTCATCTCCACTATCATCCCTACAGACAAGCACCCACAACTCTCTACGTAAAAATCTTGCGCGTTCATCTCCTTTCAGCTTAGCTCCTATCATGTTAAATGTGTCTCCTATAGTATTACAAACCTGAACCCTGGGAAAAAAAGACACCATCTGTGCCTGTCATAATCTTATAAACTTGCATCAAGTCTCCCCTTAGCCTCTGCTACACCAAGCTGATCCACCCTCTCCTCATAGCACATACCCTCAAACCTAGGCAGCACCCTGACAAGCCTCTGCTATACCCCCTCCAATACTCAACATCCTTCCTACTATACAGCAATCAAAACTCAATACAGGTGTCACAACCAGAGTTTGATAATGCAGCAACATTATCAGACATTCCTCTGGTGTCACAACCAGAGTTTGATAATGCAGCAACATTATCAGACATTCCTCTGGTGTCACAACCAGAGTTTGATAATGCAGCAACATAACACCTCGATTCAATGCTTTGACTAATAAAGGGAAGCAAGCCATTTGCCTTCTCTACCAGCCTTTCTGTGCAGCCACTTTCAGGGACTTGGACCCCAAGATCTGCCTGTACATTGACACTTACAGTGGTTTTACCATGAACAGTGTAATGCCCCTTTACAAGTGATCTCCCAGAGTTCCACACTTCCTTGTGTTTCTGTTTACCTCTGTCTCCTCCTTCACCCACCCCACCCCACCCCTGGCTCCACCTGCCTTTCCCTCACCCCTCCATATCACCTACCTGCCTCTGTCTCCCACTCCAGCCCTCCCACAACCCACTTGCCCATCATCCGTCACCCCTTCTCTGTCCACCTGTCACCTACTGGTCCCTGTCACCCCTTTCCCTCTCCCCCTTACATAGCCATCTCCCTCTCTACTCAGCCCGATGCAAGATCTTGACCTAAAACCACAGCAACTCCTGATGCTGCTTGACCTGCTGAGTTCCTCCAGAAAATTATGTGACTTTTTTTTTTGGTAAACCCTTGGTCGTCTTCCTGCTCAGTACCTTTAGCATTTGCCTCACCGTGAAATGTTTTCTTTAGAGATACATAGAGAGCACAAGTGATTGCTGTTGTCACTGGGGCACCATAATATTCAGGTATGGAACTTGGGCCATGCTTAAAAATTTTCATCAGAGATTGACAAACATTACATTTTTAACAATTTCTCCAGAAAAGGAGAGCTTAATAAGGAAAACAAAATATATATCTTTTTCTTTTTAGCAAAACTATAGCAACGTCAAGATTATGTATCGGAGAATAGAGTTCTGATGGTGAGCATATCTCACGGACCTTGGACAACAACATCAGGCCTGCTAATGGTAGAAAGTCTTCGATTTAACGGATCAATTTCTCCAGGAGCTAGAAATCCCTGCAAAACAGATGGTGACCAAATGAATGGTAGAAGTCAATCAACATTGCCCCATGGCAAGCAAGTTGCATCTTCCATGTTATTGGGGGGGGGCGGGTGTTGCTCTGCATCAGCAAAGCTGCTGCAAGTTACGTTTCACATTGTACCTGTCTCTACATGCACTTGTGCAAATGACAATAGACTCCACTTTGACTTTCCTAATGCGATGTTATGCTCTCAGGTTGATGACAATGAGATTAGCCTTCTGTAGGCAATAGGAAGAAATGATAAAGTCCGTGGGGAAGTTTTGCAGGTTTTATTAAAACGATCTCTGCATCAATCACCTGCATTGCACCTTCTCTGTAACTACAACACTACATTCTGCATTCTGGTACTACCTTTCCCTCTGAACTGTCTTCATGTACTGATGTATGGAATGGCATGGACAACATTTTTCACTGCATCTTGATACGTGAGACAATAATACACCTGTTATCAGCTTGACCAATATGAAACTTGGGCATAAACAGCAGCACTTGAGAGTAAAAGTCCTGTCTCACAGGATTCATACCATTTTTAAAGGCAGCTGTCAGTTTGTACTTGGCCACAATTCTTATCTACCTGCATCTTCAGAAATCTACAAGAAAGAAGTGTGTAGAATCAGTGACTGTCAGCTTGTGGTGGATTGAAGACTGGCTAAATGTTCCCTGGCAAAGGATTTTAGAGGATGCAGGACTGCCTGAAGGCTTCAGGTGTCTCCCACTTTGCACTACACTAATAATTGAAGTACAGGTGTTGGAGAATGATTCTCAAGGTTGTGGAGAAGGAGATGGAGCGATAGCACTAAGGATATGGACTTCTGGGGGAAAATGGGGTCCAGTTTTTCAAATTATGTTCTATTTGAGAAATTGTCTCATACACTAGAACTTTACTGAAGAGAGCTGGAGGAAGTATTGAGTGTTGATAGCAACAGATTTGAACTTTTCAATGCTTCAATTTTAAAGGTATGCAACTATACTCACAAAACAGAAGCACGGGAAGATGTATTTATTTTATTCCGAGCACAGTGATTACAGCTGTACTCTCTCAAAACATCTAAAACACTGTAGTGCAGTGAAGGAGGGGTAACAAGAGCAGAGCTGCAAGCTGATATTAATGATGTGTCCTGCTGTTATAAAATTATTGAACAGTCCCCAATAATATAAACCTCATCATGACCCTTGCATCTTATTGTTTGCCTGCTCTTCATTTTCTTTGTAACTGTAACATTCGGCATTCTGTGATTTCTTTTCCCTTGTTCTACTTCGATCTACTTATGTGATGAAATGATCTGTCTGGATGGCGCGCAAAACTAACTTTTCACTGTAACACAATATATATGATAACTAACAAAAGCAATTGTAAAGAATAAAATCACGTTTGATTCTGAGCTGAACAGCTAAAGGCTACTTCAATTAATCCATTTATGAAACACAAGGTGCACTACAGATTTGTCCTTTAGAAAAAAAGAGTGAAAGTACCTCACCAATATCACTAAACAGAAAAACTGCATACCTCAGAGAGGAGATTCCCAAGGATATACAAAGATTGTCCCCACATATGAGGCAATTTTCCTTTTGCAATTCTGTCCACAGAATGTGGGTTCTTGTATTCCTCATCCACCTGGCAACAAAGATGGTTGGTAATTATACTGTGACTCATGCCCAAACTGAAAGTTCAGAACTACCAAACCATATTATGTGTAACTATCAATAACGCCTAATGAACCGTGAAACAGCAGCAGTTTTAACAGGTGCCTAGTAACGTTGTGGAGACATCCATCTGGCAATCATTCAGAGTTTCCTCTGCAAACCTTCTGTTTTCCATGTTAAATGCTAAACCCCTAATTCCATAGAAAGGTGGATATCAATTGCAAAGGCTGGAATGGTTTAACAGTCGATCTATCACCAACAAATCAAAGTATTTACTGACTAAACGATACAGGGCGGAGTCGGCCCTCCGGCCCTTTCAGCCAGGCCAACCTAGCAACACCCAACAAACCCAATTAACCTTAATCTAATCAGGGACAATGCACAATGACCAGTTAACCTACCGTCTTTGGACTGTGGAAGGAAACTGGAAGACCTGGAGAAAACCCACCCATTCAATGGGAAGCAATATTAATAATAATGTAATAATTATTATAACCAAAACAGTAAAGGAGTTCTGCATAACACACTCATTTTATCAGACGTAACATCAGATCATCAGAGAGTTAAAGGGCAAAAGTTTAGGGGTAACATGAGGGGGAACTTCTTTACTCAGAGAGTGGTAGCTGTGTGGAATGAGCTTGCAACAGAAGTGGTTGAGACAAGTTCGATGTTGTCATTTAAAAGTTAAATTGGATAGTTATATGGACAGGAAAGGAATGGGGAGTTATGGGCTGAGTGCAGGTCGATGGGACTAGGTGAGAGTAAGAGTTCGGCACGGACTAGAAGGGCCAAGATAGCCTGTTTCTGTGCTGTAATTGTTATATGGTTATATCAATTGACTAAATTACACATCCATCCATAACTGTCAATTCAGACTGCAAACTTTCTTGGCAATAATGCTGTAATCTTGTTCAGTAAGATCATCTGCTCTGAGCTTTAGATTGGTAATGAAGGCATTGCAAACCTTTTCAGCAGGAACAGCGTACAGTTCTGGTATTAGCCGTATGCCATTCTGTTCCCTTATAAGAGTTTCTTCCAGGGCTTCTTTGTACTCTTCAACCTGTAACCATGTAAAAGAGAGTACTTATGGTGCCATATCACCCTTCCTGAACTGCTCCACAGCTTACCCAGTACTTCTACTGCACTCCTTCCTACAGTACTAAAATGGAAATTCTTTAATTTGTGGCACTGGAGTATAGGACTTCTATGCACAGAATAAATGTACATTTTAAAGCTATATGTGAGGTGGGAAATAGGTTTGCCACAATGAAAAGCAATTCTATCAAGTGTCATGGACTCACTAATAGAAGAGTGAAGAAGCACAGAAGAACGAAGCTCATTCTGTGCTTGCTCCACTGCAAATCTTAGAACCGATATATTAACGGGTTGTCCCATGGAGGGGCCAATGCACAGGATCAGAAAAAGCTGCAGAGGCTTGTAAACTCAGCTAGTTCCATCACAGGCCCTCGCCTCCGCACCATCGAGGACATCTTCAAATGGCGATAACTCCAGAAACCAATATTCATCAGTAAGGACTAGATCGGGTGGATGTGGAGAGGATGTTTCCTGTGGTGGGGGTATCCAGAACTAGAGGGCACAGCCTCAAATTTGAGGGCGACCTTTTATGTTTGTAGAAAGAAGATAAGGAGGAATTTTTTTTAGCCAGAGAAGGGCGAATCTGTTGAATGCTCTGCCACAGTGGGTGGAGGCCAAGTCAGTGGGTATACTTAAGGCGGAAGTTGATCATTTCCTGATCAGTCAGGGCATCAAAGGATATGGTGAGAAGGCAGGTGTATGAGGTTGAGTGGTTTCCGGGATCAGCCATGATTGAATGGCGGAGTAGAGTCGATGGGCTGAATGGCCTAATTCTGCTTCTATGTCTTATGGTCTTATGGACCCTGATTATCCACGACAAGCCCTCTTCTCATTGCTACCATCAGGGAGTATGTGTTTGAAAACAAACACTCAACATTTTAGGAACAGCTACTTCCCCACTGCCATCAGATTTCTGAATGATCCATGAACCCATGAAAACTGCCTCATTTTTTTGTTCTCTTTTTTGTGCGATGTATTTTCTAACTCTCTGTAATTTACAGTGATTTGATATATTTTCCTGTGCTTCTGCCGCAAAACAACAAATGTCATAACATGTGTCAATTACAATAAACTTATCTGATCTGATCTGCTATCCCCCTCTGTTGTTTCTGACCTGATCTGATCTGCTATCCCCCGTCATGTCTGATCTGATCTGCTATCCCCCTCTGTTGTTTCTGACCTGATCTGATCTGCTATCCCCCGTCGTGTCTGATCTGATCTGCTATCTCCCTCTGTTGTGTCTGACCTGATCTGATCTGCTATCCCCCGTCGTGTCTGATCTGATCTGCTATCCCCCTCTGTTGTTTCTGACTTGATCTGATCTGCTATCCCCCCTCGTGTCTGATCTGGTCTGCTATCCCCCTCTGTTGTTTCTGACTTGATCTGATCTGATCTGCTATCCCCCGCCGTGTCTGATCTGATCTGCTATCCCCCTGTCGTGTCTGATCTGATCTGATATCCCCCTCTATTGTGTCTGACCTGATCTGATATCCCCCTGTCGTGTCTGATCTGATCTGCTATCCCTCTGTCGTGTCTGACCTGATCTGATCTGCTATCTCTGTCTTGTCTGATCTGATCTGCTATCCTCTGTCGTGTCTGATCTGATCTGCTATCCCCCTGCATTGTCTGATCTGATCTGCTATCCCCCTGCATTGTCTGATCTGATCTGCTATCCCCCTGCATTGTCTGATCTGATCTGATCTGCTATCCCCCTGTCATGTCTGATCTGATCTGCTATCCCCCTGCATTGTCTGATCTGATCTGCTATCCCCCTGTCATGTCTGATCTGATCTGCTATTCCCCTGCATTGTCTGATCTGATCTGCTAAGCCCCTATCGTGTCTGATCTGATCTGCTATCCCCCTGTCATGTCTGATCTGATCTGCTATTCCCCTGCATTGTCTGATCTGATCTGCTAAGCCCCTATCGTGTCTGATCTGATCTGCTATCCCCCTCTGTTGTGCCTGATCTGATCTGATCTGCTATTCCCGTCATGTCTGACCTGATCTGATCTGCTATCCCCCTGTCATGTCTGACCTGATCTGATCTGCTATCCCCCCGTCGTGTCTGATCCGATTTGCTATCACCTTCTGTCGTGTCTGATCTGATCTGATCTGTTATCACTCTCTGTCATGTCTGAAGCACTTTTCCCCTGGAACATTAAGTCGTCAGTCCTGCATAATTCACTAGCTTGTGCTGTTTTCCTCTGAGAAGCCATTCCTCACAGTATCGAAAACAATATGCCTGAATGACGACAAAGGACTCATGAACTAACTGCCTGCACTTCCTGCTCTGCTTTTACGGCCAGCCATCTCCTCTCTTGCTGCATAACCCACTCGCTGAACAGTTACTGCATTCCAAAAGCTCCACAGCATCAGTGAAATATCGAATGAATGCAAGTGGAAGCACAGACATTACTGCTGTCACATGGAAAAGACTGTATGTGAAGAGAATGGTGTTGATAAAAATGAACAGGTAGTATACTGACTGACCTCTACCTTGCTGAGGGCAGGCGGCGACTCTCGGACACCTCCTCATACCTACCCCTCGAAGGGGACCCTTCTCTGGACCAGCATATCAGACCTCATCAACTCTGGAGAACTCCTACCCACTGACACCAAACTCGTAGTCCCCTTACCCTGCACTGTCTGATTCTACCACCCCTACCCAAGATCCACAAACCTGACTGTCCAGGTAGGCCTATTGCCTCCACCTGCTCCTGCCCCACTGAACTCATGTCCTCATTCCTCAATTCTGTTCAGTTCCCCCTTTGGTTCAGTCTCTTCCCACCCACATCCACGACACTTCTCACGTTCTCGATCCCCTCAGTAACTTTCCATTCCCTGGCCCTGACCGCCTCATTTCATCATGGATGTCCAGTCCCTATACACTGAATACCCCATTAAGGCCTTGAAACTCTCCGCTTCTGTATCAATGAAAGAACCAACTGGGTCCCCTCCACCACCAGCCTCCTCTGTCTGGCAGAACTGGTCACCACCCTCGACAACGAACGCAGAACCGGTCCCCACCCTCGACAACGGTCACGGAACCGGTCCCTGCCCTCGACAACGACCACGGAACCGGTCCCCACCCTCGACAGGGATCGCAGAACCGGTCCCCACCCTCGACGAGAATCACAGGACCAGTTCCCACCCTCGACACGGATCACAGAACCATTCCCCGCCCTTGGCGGCGACCGAGGAGCTGGTCCCCACCCTCGACAGCGACCATGGAACCGGTCCCCACCCTTGACGACGACCACAAAACTGGTCCCCACCCTCGACGATGATCACCAAACCGGTCCCCACTCTCAACAGGGATCACAGAACCGGTCCCCACCCTCGGCAGTGACCACGGAACCAGTACCCACCCTCGACGACGAACGCAGAACCGGTCCCCACCTTCGACAACGAGCACAGAACCAATCCCCACCCTCGACAGGGATCACAGAACCGGTCCCCACCTTCGACAACCATCACCAAACCGGTCCCCACCCTCGACAGGGATCACAGAACCAGTCCCCACCCTCGAGAGGGATCACAGAATCGGTCCCCACCGTTGGCGGCGACCACAGAACTGGTCCCCACCCTCGGCGGTGACCACAGAACCAGTCCCCACCCTCGACGACGAACGCAGAACCGGTCCCCACCCTCGACAACGATCAGCAAACCGGTCCCCACCCTCAACAGGGATCACAGAACCGGTCCCCACCCTCGGCAGTGACCACGGAACCGGTACCCACCCTTGACAACGAACGCAGAACCAGTCCCCACCTTCGACAACGAGCACAGAACCAATCCCCACCCTTGACAGGGATCACAGAACCGGTCCCCACCCTCGACAGGGATCACAGAACCGGTCCCCACCTTCGACAACGAGCACAGAACCAATCCCCACCCTCGACAGGGATCACAGAACCGGTCCCCACCCTCGACAGGGATCACAGAATCGGTCCCCACCCTCGGCGGCGACCACAGACCGGTCCTCACCCTCGACGGCGACCACAAAACCGGTCCCCACCCTCAACATTGAGCACAGAACCGCTCCCCACCCTCGACGTCGACCACAAAACTGGTCCCCACCCTCGATGGCGACCACAAAACTGGTCCCCACCCTCAACAACGATCCCTTTGGCTCCTCCCATTTCTCCAGATTCGAAGTGCAGCTATGGGCTCCTGCATGGGACCCAGCTATGCCTACCTCTTCATTGGTTACATAGAATAATTCAGGTTCCAAGCTTTCCCTCGTAATGCTCCCAACTCTTACTCCGCTACACTGATGACTTCATGCACCCATGCTGAGCTCTTCAATTTCATCAACTTTGCCTCCAACTTTCACCCTGCCCATGAATTCACATTCCCTATTTCTGACACACCTCTCCCCTTTCTTGATCTCTCTGTCTCCACCTGTGGAGACAAACTATCACTCGACACCTTTTATAAACCTACCAATGCCCACAGTTATTGTGACTATACCATTTCCCAACCTGTCTCCAATAAAAATGCCATTACCTTTCCTCAGTTCCTTCATCCACCACATAAGTTCGCTGAACACGACTTTCCTTTTCAGGGCAGAAGAGGGTTTCCCTTTCTCCTTCATTACCGCTGTTGTCACCCACAACACCGTCACCTCCCGAACACCCGTGGTCACCCCTTCACACCGATAGAGATCCACATGTCGTTACCCACCACCCCATGGTCACGCCTTCACACTGAGAGAGATCCTCTTGTCATTACTCACCACCCCATGGTCACCCCTTCGCACTGACAGAGTTCAATTTGTCGTTACCCACCACACAATGGTCACCCCTTCACACTGAGAGAGTTCATCTTCTCATTACCCACCACCCCACAGTCAACCCTTCACACTGATACAGTTCATCTCGTCCTTATTACCACCCCATGGACACCCCTACATGCTGAAAGAGATCCTCTTCTCCTTACCCACCACCCCATGGTCACTCCTTCACACTGATAGAGTTCATCTTGTCGTTACCCACCACCCCATGGTCACGCCTTCACACCGATAGAGTTCATCTTGTCCTCACCTACCACCCCACGGTCACCCCTTTGCACCAATAGAGTTCATCTTGTCGTTACTCACCACCCCATAGTCACCCCTTCGCACTGATAGAGTACATCTTGTCCTTACCCACCACACAATGGTCACCCCTTCACAGAGATAAGAGTTCATCTTGTCGTTACCATCTACCCCACGGTCACCCCTTCGCACTGATGGAGGTCATCTTGTCCTCACCCACCACCCCATGGTCACCCTTTCACACTGATAGAGTACCTCTTGTCGTTACCCACCACTCCATGGTCACCCGTTCACATTAATTGAGTTCATCTTCTCCTTACTCACCACCCCATTGTCACCCCTTCACACCGATAGAGTTCATTTTGTCGTTACCCACGACCCAATGGTCATCCCTTCAGACTGAGAGAGTTCATCTCATCCTCAACCACCACCCCATGCTCATCCCTTCACACCGACAGAGTTCATCTTGTCCTCACCCACCACCCCACGGTCACCCTTTCACACTAATACAGTTCAACTTCTTGTAACCCTCCACCACACTGTCAGCCCAACACACTGATAGACTTCATCATTTCCTTACCCACCAACCCCATGGTCACCCCTTCACACAGATAGAGATCCTCTTGTCGTTACTCACCACCCCATGGTCACCCCTTCACTCCGATAGAGTTCATCTTGTTGTCACTCACCACACCAAGATCACCCCTTAAAATTGAGAGAGTTCATCTTGTCGTTACCCTCCACCTCATGGTCACCCCTTCACACCGACAGAGTTCATCTTGTCGTTACTCACCACCCATGGTCACCTCTTCACTCCAAGAGAGTTCAACTTGTTGTTACCCTCCACACAATAGTCACCCCTTCACACTGAGAGAGTTCATTTGTCCTGACTCACCACCCCATGGTCAACGCTTCACACCGATAGAGTTCATCTTGTCATTACCCACCACCCCATGGTCACCCCTTCACACTGATAAAGTTCATCTTGCCCATACCCACGACACCATGGACACCCCTTCACACCGATAGAGTTCACCTTGTCTTATCCACCACCCCATGGTCAACCCTTCACATCGCCAGAGTTCATCCTGTCGTTACCCACCACCCCATAGTCACGCCTGCACACTGATAGAGATCCTCTTGTCATTACTCACCACACCATAGTCACCCCTTCACATTGATAGAATTCATCTTGTCCTTACCCACCACCCCATTGTCACCCCTTCACACCGACAGAGTTCATTTTGTCGTTACCCACCACCCCATGGTCACCCCTTCACACTGATAGACTTCATCTTGACCTTACTCACCACATCACGGTCACCCTTTCGCACTGATAGAGTACATCTTGTCCTTACCACCACACAATCGCTACCCCTTCAAAATGATAGAGTTCATCATGTCTTTACCCACCACCCCATGGTCTCCCCTTCACACCGATAGAGTTCACCTTCTCCTCACCCACCGCTCCATGGTCACCCCTTCACACTGATAGAATTCATCTTGTCGTTACCCACCACCCCATGGTCACGCCTGCACACTGATAAAGTTCATCTTGTCGTTACTCACCACCCCATGGTCACCCGTCCACACTGATAGAATTCATCTTGTCATTACCCACCACCCCATGGTCACGCCTGCACACTGATAGAGATCCTCTTGTCGTTATCCACCTCACCATAGTCACCCCTTCACACTGATAGAATTCATCTTGTCCTTACCCACCACCCCATGGTCACCCCTTCACACTGATAGAGTTCATCATGTCTTTACCCACAACACCATAGTCTCCCATTCACACCGACAGAGTTCACCTTCTCCTCACCCACCACTCCATGGTAACCCTTTCACACCGACAGAGTTCATCTTGTCGTTACCATCCACCCCACGGTCACCCCTTCGCACTGATAAAGAGGTCATCTTCCCCTTACCCACCACCTCCTGGTCACCCCTTCACACCGGTAAGAGTTCACCTTGTCCTCACCCACCACCCCATGGTCACCCGTTCACACCGACAGAGTTCATCTTGTCTTTACACACCACCCCATGGTCACCTCTTCACACCGAAAAGAGTTCATCTTGTCCTCACCCACCACCCCACGGTCACCCTTTCACACTAATACAGTTCATCTTCTCGTAACCCTCCACCACACTGTCAGCCCAACACACTGATAAAGACTTCATCATTTCCTTACCCACCAACCCCATGGTCACCCCTTCACACAGATAGAGATCCTCTTGTCGTTACTCACAACCCCATGGTCACCCCTTCACTCCGACAGAGATCCTCTTGTCGTTACACACCAGCACATGGTCACCCCTTCACACTGATAAGTTCATCTTGTCATTACTCACCACACCAAGGTCACCCCTTAAAACTGAGAGAGTACATCTTGTCGTTACCCTCCACCCCATGGCCACCCCTTCGAAGTGATAAGAGTTCATCTTGTCCTTTCCCACAACTCCATGGTCACCCCTTCACACCGACGGAGTTCAACTTGTCGTTACCCACCACACAATGGTCACCTCTTCACACTGAGACAGTTCATCTTGTCCTTACTCACCACCCCATGGTCACCCCTTCACACTGATAGAGTTCATCTTCTCGTTACCCACCACCCCATGCACATCCTTTCACACCGGTAAGAGTTCACCTTGTCCTCACCCACAACCCCACGGTCACCCTTTCACACCGATACAGTTCACCTTGTCCTCACCCACCACCCCATGGTCACCCCTTCACACTGATAAACTTCATCTTGTCCTTACCCACGACACCATGGACACATCTTCACACTGAGAGAGTTCACCTTGTCTTATCCACCACCCCATGGTCACCCCTTCACACCGACAGAGTTCATCTTGTCGTTATCCACCACCCCATGGTCACCCCTTCACACTGATAGAGTTCATCTTCTCGTTACACCACAACCCCATGCACATCCCTTCACACCGATACAGTTCATCTTCTCCTCACCTACCACCCCACGGTCACCCTTTTACACCGACAGAGTTCATCTTGTCGTTACCATCCACCCCACAGTCATCCCTTCGCACTGATAGAGTTCATCTTGTCCTTACCCACCACACCATGGTCCACCCTTCACACTGATAAGAGGTCATCTTCTCCTTACCCACCACCCCATGGTCACCCCTTCACACCGGTAAGAGTTCACCTTGTCCTCACACACTACGCCATGGTCACCCTTTCACACTGCTAGATTTCATCCTGTCGTTACCCACCACCCCACAGTCAACCCTTCACACCGATAGAGTTCATCTTGTTGTTACCCACCACTCCATGGTCACCCCTTCACACTGATAAAGTTCATCTTGTCCTTACTCACCACCCCATGGTCAACGCTTCACACCGATAGAGTTCATCTTGTCCTCACCCACCACCCCATGCTCATCCCTTCACACTGATAGAGTTCATCTTGTCCTTACTCACCACCCCATGGTCACCCCTTCACGCTGATAGAGATCCTCTTCTCGTTACCCACTTCCCCATGGTCACCCCTTCACACTGATAGAGTTCATCTTGTCCTTACCCACGACACCATGGACACCTCTTCACACTGATAGAGTTCACCTTGTCTTATCCACCACCCCATGGTCACCCCTTCACACCGACAGAGTTCATCTTGTCATTGCTCACCACCCATGGTCACCTCTTCACACCAATAGAGTTCAACTTGTCGTTACCCTCCACACAATAGTCACCCCCTCACACTGACAGAGTTCATTTTGTCCTGACTCACCACCCCATGGTCAACGCTTCACACCGATAGAGTTCATCTTGTCGTTACCCACCACCCCATGGTCACCCCTTCACACTGATAAAGTTCATCTTCTCGTTACCCACCACCCCATGCACATACCTTCACACCGATACAGTTCACCTTGTCCTCACCTACCACCCCACGGTCACCCTTTCACACCGACAGAGTTCATCTTGTCCTTACCCACCACCCCATGGTCACCACTTCAGACTGGTAGGAGTTCCCCTTCTCCTCATCCACCACTCCATGGTCACCCCTTCACACTGATAAAGTTCCTCTTGTCATTACCCACTACTCCATGGTCACCCCTTTACATTAATAGAGTTCATCTTGTCCTTACTCACCAGCCCATGGTCACCCTGTCACAATGATAGATTTCATCCTGTCGTTACCCACCACCCCACAGTCAACCCTTCACACCGATAGAGTTCATTTTGTCGTTACCCACCACCCAGTGGTCATCCCTTCAGACTGAAAGAGTTCATCCTGTCCTCACCGACCACCCCATGCTCATCCCTTCACACTGATAGAGTTGATCTTGTTGTTACTCACCACCCCATGGTCACCCCTTCAAAATGATAGAGTTCGTCATGTCTTTACCCACCACCGTATGGGCACCCCTTCACACCGATACAGTTCATCTTGTTCTCACCTACCACCCCTCGGTCACTCTTTCACACCAACAGAGTTCATCTTGTCGTTACCATCCACCCCATGGTCACCCCTTCGCACTGATAAGAGGTCATCTTCTCCTCACCCCCTGCCCCATGGTCACCCGTTCACACCGACAGAGTTCATCTTGTCTTTACACACCACCCCATGGTCACCTCTTCACACCGAAAAGAGTTCACCTTGTCCTCACCCACCACCCCACCGTCACCCTTTCACAATAATACAGTTCATCTTCTCGTAACCCTCCACCACACTGTCAGCCCTACACACTGATAGAGTTCATCATTTCCTTACCCACCACCCCATGGTCACCCCTTCACACAGATAGAGATCCTCTTGTCGTTACTCACCACCCCGTGGTTACCCCTTCACTCCGATAGAGATCCTCTTGTCGTTACACACCAGCACATGGTCACCCCTTCACTCCGATAGAGATCCGTTACACACCAGCACATGGTCACCCCATCACACTGATAGAGTTCATCTTGTCGTTACTCACCACACCAAGGTTACCCCTTAAAACTGACAGAGTATATCTTGTCATTACCCTCCAACCCATGGTCACCCCTTCGAACTGCCAGAGTTCAACTTGTCCTTTTCCACCACCCCATAGTCACTCCTTCAAAGTGATAAGAGTTCATCTTGTTCTTTCCCACAACCCCATGGTCATCCCTTCACACCGACAGAGTTCAACTTGTCGTTACCCACCACACAATGGTCACCCCTTCACACTGAGACAGTTCATCTTGTCGTTACTTACCACCCCATGGTCACCCCTTCAAACTGATAGAGATCCTCTTCTCGTTACCCACCATCCCATGGTCACTCCTTCACACCGACACAGTTCATCTTGTCCTTACCCACAACCCCATGGTCACCCCTTCACACCGATACAGTTCATCTTGTCGTTACCCACCACCCATGGTCACCTCTTCACACCAATAGAGTTCAACTTGTCGTTACCCTCCACACAATAGTCACCCCTTCACACTGAGAGAGTTTATTTTGTCCTGACTCACCACCCCATGGTCAACGCTTCACACTGAGAGAATTCATCTTGTCGTTACCCACCACCCCATGGTCATCCCATCACACCGATAGAGTTCATCTTGTCCTTACCCAAAACCCCATGGTCACCCCTTCACACCGATACAGTTCATCTTGTCGTTACCCACCACCCATGGTCACCTCTTCACACCAATAGAGTTCAACTTGTCGTTACCCTCCACACAATAGTCACTCCTTCACACTGAGAGAGTTCATTTTGTCCTGACTCACCACCCCATGGTCAACGCTTCACACTGAGAGAATTCATCTTGTCGTTACCCACCACCCCATGGTCACCCCTTCACACCGAGAGAGTTCATCTTGTCGTTACCAACCACCCCATGGTCACGCCTGCACACTGATAGAGATCCTCTTGTCATTACTCACCACCCCACGGTCATCCCTTCACACTGATAGAGTTCACCTTGTCCTCACCCACCACCCCATGGTCACTCCTTCACACTGATAAAGTTCATCTTGTCGTTACTCACCACCCCATGGTCACCCGTTCACACTGATAGAATTCATCTTGTCGTTACCCACCACCCCATGGTCACGCCTGCACACTGATAGAGATCCTCTTGTCGTTACTCACCACACCATCGTCACCCCTTCACACTGATAGAATTCATCTTGTCCGTACCCACCACCCCATGGTCACGCCTGCACACTGATAGAGTTCATCATGTCTTTACCCACAACACCATAGTCTCCCATTCACACCGACAGAGTTCACCTTCCCCTCACCCACCACTCCATGGTAACCCTTTCACACCGACAGAGTTCATCTTGACGTTACCATCCACCCCACGGTCACCCCTTCGCACTGATAAGAGGTCATCTTCCCCCTACCCACCACCTCATGGTCACTCCTTCACACCAGTAAGAGTTCACCTTGTCCTCACCCACCACCCCATGGTCACCCGTTCACACCGACAGAGTTCATCTTGTCTTTACACACCACCCCATGGTCACCACTTCACACAGATAGAGATCGTCTTGTCGTTACTCACAACCCCATGGTCACCCCTGCACTCTGACAGAGATTCTCTTGTCGTTACACACCAGTACATGGTAACCCCTTCACACCGATAGGTTCATCTTGTCGTTACTCACCACACCAAGGTCACCCCTTAAAACTGAGAGAGTACATCTTGTCGTTACCCTCCACCCCATGGCCACCCCTTCGAACTGATAGAGTTCATCTTGTCCTTGCCCACCACCCCATGGTCACCCCTTCACACCGACAGAGTTCAACTTGTCGTTACCCACCACACAATGGTCACCTCTTCACACTGAGACAGTTCATCTTGTCGTTACTCACCACCCCATGGTCACCCCTTCACACTGATAGAGTTCATCTTGTCCTTAACCAACACTCCATGGTCCCCCTTCACACCGACAGAGTTCACCTTGTCGTTACCCAGCACATCATGGTCACCCCTTCACACTGATAGAATTCATCTTGTCCTTACTCACCACCCCATGGTCACCCCTTCACACTGATAGAGTTCATCTTCTCGTTACCCACCACCCCATGCACATCCTTTCACACCGGTAAGAGTTCACCTTGTCCTCACCCACCACCCCACGGTCACCCTTTCACACCGATACAGTTCACCTTGTCCTCACCCACCACCCCATGGTCACCCCTTCACACTGATAAACTTCATCTTGTCCTAACCCACGACACCATGGACACATCTTCCCACTGATAGAGTTCACCTTGTCTTATCCACCACACCATGGTCACCCCTTCACACCGACAGAGTTCATCTTGTCGTTACCCACCACCCCTTGGTCACCCCTTCACACTGATAGAGTTCATCTTCTCGTTACACACCACCCCATGCACATCCCTTCACACCGATACATGTTAATCTTGTCCTCACCTACCACCCCACGGTCACCCTTTTACACCGACAGAGTTCATCTTGTCGTTACCATCCACCACACGGTCACCCCTTCGCACTGATAGAGTTCATCTTGTCCTTACCCACCACACCATGGTCCACCCTTCACACTGATAAGAGGTCATCTTCTCCTTACCCACCACCCCATGGTCACCCCTTCACACCAGTAAGAGTTCACCTTGTCCTCACACACCACCCCATGGTCACCCTTTCACACTGATAGATTTCATCCTGTCGTTACCCACCACCCCACAGTCAACCCTTCACACTGATAGAGTTCATTTTGTCGTTACCCACCACCCAATGGTCATCCCTTCAGGCTGAGAGAGTTCATCCTGTCCTCACCCACCACCCCATGCTCATCCCTTCACACTGATAGAGTTGATCTTGTCCTTACTCACCACCCCATGGTCACCAATTCACACTGATACAGTTCATCTTGTCCTTACTCACCACCCCATGGTCACCCCTTCACACTGATAGAGTTCATCTTGTCCTTACTCACCACCCCATGATCACCAATTCACACAGATACAGTTCATCATGTCCTTACTCACCACCCCATGGTCACCCCTTCACACTGATAGAGTTCATCTTGTCCTTACCCACGACACCATGGACACCTCCTCACACTGATAGAGTTCACCTTGTCTTATCCACCACCCCATGGTCACCCCTTCACACCGACAGAGTTCATCTTGTCGTTACTCACCACCCATGGTCACCTCTTCACACCAATAGAGTTCAACTTGTCGTTACCCTCCACACAATAGTCACCCCGTCACACTGACAGAGTTCATTTTGTCCTGACTCACCACCCCATGGTCAACGCTTCACACCGATAGAGTTCATCTTGTCGTTACCCACCACCCCATGGTCACCCCTTCACACTGATAGAGTTCATCTTGTCCTTACCCACGACACCATGGACACCCCTTCACACCGATCGAGTTCACCTTGTCTTATCCACCACCCCATGGTCAACCCTAAACACAGACAGAGTTCATCCTGTCGTTACCCACCACCCCAGGGTCACGCCTGCACACTGATAGAGATCCTCTTGTCATTACTCACCACACCATAGTCACCCCTTCACACTGATAGAATTCATCTTGTCCTCACCTACCACCCCACGGTCACCCTTTCACACCGACAGAGTTCATCTTGTCCTTACCCACCACACCATGGTCCCCCCTTCACACTGATAAGAGGTCATCTTCTCCTTACCCACCACCCCATGGTCACCACTTCACACTGATAAAGTTCCTCTTGTCATTACCCACTACTCCCTGGTCACCCCTTTACATTAATAGAGTTCATCTTGTCCTTACTCACCAGCCCATGGTCACCCTGTCACAATGATAGATTTCATCCTGTCGTTACCCACCACCCCACAGTCAACCCTTCACACCGATAGAGTTCATTTTGTCATTACCCACCACCCAATGGTCATCCCTTCAGACTGAAAGAGTTCATCCTGTCCTCACCGACCACCCCATGCTCAGCCCTTCACACTGATAGAGTTGATCTTGTCGTTACTCACCACCCCATGGTCACCCCTTCAAAATGATAGACTTCGTCATGTCTTTACCCACCACCCCATGGGCGCCCCTTCACACTGATACAGTTCATCTTGTTCTCACCTACGACCCCTCGGTCACTCTTTCACACCAACAGCATTCATCTTGTCGTTACCATCCACCCCACGGTCACCCCTTCGCACTGATAAGAGGTCATCTTCCCCTTACCCACCACCCCATGGTCACCCCTTCACACAGATAGAGATCCTCCTGTCGTTACACACCAGCACATGGTCATCCCTTCACACTGATAGAGTTCATCTTGTCGTTACTCACCACACCAAGGTTACCCCTTAAAACTGACAGAGTATATCTTGTCATTACCGTCCAACCCATGGTCACCACTTCGAACTGCCAGAGTTCATCTTGTCCTTGCCCACCACCCCATAGTCACTCCTTCAAAGTGATAAGAGTTCATCTTGTTCTTTCCCACAACCCCATGGTCACCCCTTCACACCGACAGAGTTCAACTTGTCGTTACCCACCACACAATGGTCACCCCTTCACACTGAGACAGTTCATCTTGTCGTTACTTACCACCCCATGGTCACCCCTTCACACTGATAGAGATCCTCATCTCGTTACCCACGATCCCATGGTCACTCCTTCACACCGACACAGTTCATCTTGTCCTTACCCACGACACCATGGACACCCCTTCACACCGATAGAGTTCACCTTGTCTTATCCACCACCCCATGGTCACCTCTTCACACTGACAGAGTTCATCTTGTCGTTACCCACCATCCATGGTCACCTCTTCACACCAATAGAGTTCATCTTGTCGTTACCCTCCACCCCATGGTCACCCCTTCACACCGATAGAGTTCATCTTGTCCTTACCCACAACCCCATGGTCACCCCTCCACACCGATACAGTTCATCTTGTCGTTACCCACCACCCATGGTCACCTCTTCACACCAATAGAGTTCAACTTGTCGTTACCCTCCACACAATAGTCACTCCTTCACACTGAGAGAGTTCATTTTGTCCTGACTCACCACCCCATGGTCAACGCTTCACACTGAGAGAATTCATCTTATTGTTACCCACCACCCCATGGTCACCCCTTCACACCGATAGAGTTCATCTTGTCGTTACCCACCACCCCATGGTCACGCCTGCACACTGATAGAGATCCGCTTGTCATTACTCACCACACCATAGTCACCCCTTCACACTGATAGAAGTCATCTTGTCCTTACCCACCACCCCATGGTCACCACTTCACACTGATAGAATTCATCTTGTCCTTACTCACCACCCCACGGTCACTCCTTCACACTGATAAAGTTCATCTTGTCGTTACTCACCACCCCATGGTCACCCGTCCACACTGATAGAATTCATCTTGTCGTTACCCACCACCCCATGGTCACGCCTGCACACTGATAGAGATCCTCTTGTCGTTACTCACCACACCATGGTCACCCGTTCACACCGAAAAGAGTTCATCTTGTCCTCACCCACCACCCCACGGTCACCCTTTCACACTAATACAGTTCATCTTCTTGTAACCCTCCACCACACTGTCAGCCCAACACACTGATAGACTTCATCATTTACTTACCCACCAACCCCATGGTCACCCCTTCACACAGATAGAGATCCTCTTGTCGTTACTCACAACCCCATGGTCACCCCTTCACTCTGACAGAGATTCTCTTGTCGTTACACACCAGCACATGGTCACCCCTTCACACCGATAAGTTCATCTTGTCGTTACTCACCACACCAAGGTCACCCCTTAAAACTGAGAGAGTACATCTTGTCGTTACCCTCCACCCCATGGCCACCCCTTCGAACTGATAGAGTTCATCTTGTCATTAACCACCACTCCATGGTCCCCCTTCACACCGACAGAGTTCACCTTGTCGTTACCCAGCACCCCATGGTCACCCCTTCACACTGATAGAATTCATCTAGTCCTTACTCACCACCCCATGGTCACCCCTTCACACTGATAGAGTTCATCTTCTCGTTACCCACCACCCCATGCACATCCTTTCACACTGGTAAGAGTTCACCTTGTCCTCACCCACCACCCCACGGTCACCCCTTCACACTGATAGAGTTCATCTTGTCCTTACCCACCACACCATGGTCCACCCTTCACACTGATAAGAGGTCATCTTCTCCTTACCCACCACCCCATGGTCACCCCTTCACACCGGTAAGAGTTCACTTTGTCGGGGGACTTCCGGTAGCGCTCATGGAGTGAAGTCGCGTTCTTGACTCGCTCCATTACCTCTGAGTTTTTTTTTCTATGATCAGCTATACTTTAATTAACCATTAAGGTGTCAACTCTTACAATACTTTGAATTAAATTGAACTCTCCGATAACTGGATGCATCTTAGATCTGCTATGTCTAAGAACGGGAAAAACGGCAAGGATGGTAAACCTCCGGTTAAACCGAAAGGCATGGATTTTCCTCCGACTGAATCACCGGTGACTTTGAAAGCTATATCGGAGTTAATTCAAAGGGAAATTTCAACCTCTGTTATGGAGATGATTCGTACGGAAATTGCAGTCTCTGTTAAGGACCTGATTCATACGGAAATCTCAATTAATCTCCAGAAAATTGCCGATTCAACCGATAAGATGCAAACATCTATTGCGGAACATCAGTCGGCTATATCTGATCTTCAAAAATCCACGCAACAAAGTGAGCTTAAGATGGGGAAAATCGAAGAAACAATTAATGTAATGAAGAAGAAACTTGACTTTCTGACTTTTAAAAACTCTGACTTAGAATCTAGAATGCGACGGCAGAATTTACGAATGATTGGGGTGCGTGAAGCTGCTGAATCTAACAACCCCATGAAGTATTTTTCTCAACTTTTAAAAGATGCATTCCCTACTGTATTTCCTGACCAACCACCGCTACTGGATCGTGTTCACAGAGTCCCATCATACTCGTCTAGGTCAGATAGACCTAGACATGTTATCTTACGTTTTCATTACTTTCAAGACAAGGAGAGACTGTTTCGATTCGCTCGATCTAAAGGTTTCATTGATTTTTCGGATCTTAAGTTCCGATTCGTGGAAGATTTCAGTAAACCAATCTGGGACCAACGGGTTCGCTACAGATCTGTGATGTCGGAATTCTATAAGATGGATTTAAGACCAGTGCTGCTGTACCCTGCACGTCTAAGGATTCGCATGTTAGATGGAGCCCTTCGTTTTTTTGATTCTCCATCGGATGCCCAGAGTTATCTGGATCAATTTTCACCTTCAACATCTTAATTGTTATTTTTTTAACTATCTCCGTTGATCGGAGGCTGTGAATTGGTTGGTTTTAACTTTTTCGTGCCCTATTTGGGCAGAAAAGTTTATTTTTGATTTCTTAATATGGTTGCTAAACTTTCTTTTTAACTGCGTCATTTCTTTCTTTTCCCAGGGGATTCTGGGTAGTTACTTCCTTATTGTCATTTTACGTATTTCCCGTATGGCCTTAAATTTTGTAGCTTTTTTTAAAATTTAATTTTGTTTTGCTTTTTATAACTAGTTTATGTTAATAATCTTTTTTTTTGTTGTTTTGTTTATTCATGGGTTTGGGGTTTATTGTGGGTTTTTTTTAATATATATTTTCTGGCTTTTGTTCTGTTGTGTGTGTATTTTAATTGAGTTACCTTTTTTTTACTGTTTTACAATTAGCTGATCTTTTTCATATTTATACCTTTTTTTTAGGGAGCGTATACCAGAAGTCACGGGGGTAGTTTTAGCGCTTGCTTCTTTCGGGCGGGTCTGTTTTAGATTTTGCCTTGGGGTCTTGGGGTGGGGGGTGGTGGGAGGGGCTTCACGTTTTAGTTTTTTTCTCTTTGGGCTATATACATTATTGAAGTACTGGTTGCGTCCTTTTTCCCGGTATCTTCTGTATGTTCTGTTTCCTCTCCGGGTTCGTGGGTCGAGCCTATCGTCAATCCTCCTCGCTGTGGGTTGACTTTAGGATTTATGGAGTCTATTATTAATTTTGTCTCCTGGAATACTAACGGTCTTAATCATCCTATTAAAAGGAAAAAAGTTTTTAAAGTGTTCCGGAGACTTAAAGCACAAATTTTATTTTTACAAGAGACCCATGTACAGAGGGGGGACAGACTACGTTTTTTTAAATTCTGGAAGGGGAAACAATTTCATTCGAACTCCAATGCTAAGATTCGAGGCGTCTCTATTTTTATAGATTCCTCAGTTACTTTTATACAACAGGATATTTTTTCTGATCCGAATGGTAGATTTTTATTGGTTAGTGGTTTACTATTTAATAAAAAAGTAGTTTTGGTTAATGTTTATGCTCCTAATATGGACTGTCCGGAATTTTATAAATCATTATTTAATCAGTTTCCGAATTTGAACGAGTTTTCATTGATCTGGGGCGGAGATCTTAATACCTGTTTGTCTCCAGCTTTGGACCGTTCGGCTCCTTTACGGACCTTACCTAATAAATCTGCAACTTTGATTAACTCTTTCCTTTCTGATTCTGGGTCGACGGACATTTGGCGTTTTTTGCATCCTCAGGAAAAAGATTTTTCTTTCTTTTCACATGTTCATCATTCCTATTCAAGAATTGATTATTTTTTTATTGATTCTCGTCTTATTCCTTCAGTGATTAAATGTGATTATGATTCTATAACCATTTCAGATCATGCTCCACTTAAGCTTTCTATTAAAATTATGGCCAATATACAAAATAATAGACAATGGCGTTTTAATTCGCTGTTGCTTCAGGACTCGGACTTTGTTAACTTTATGAATGAACAGATTGAGCTTTTTTTTACAATTAACCATACAGAGGATATTTCGGTTAACACTCTTTGGGACACTTTTAAAGCCTATATTCGTGGTCAGATTATCTCGTATTCTGCTGCTTTGAGGAAGAAGCAGAAGCAGGAGGAGATGGTAATTGTGGACAAGATTAAAGAAATTGATAAGAAATATGTTATGGCTCCTTCTGAGGAGTTATACAAACAAAGAACTGAACTTCAAATGGAACACAGTTTACTACTCTCGTCCTCGATTGTAAACCAATTAAAGAAAACAAGAAGTGAATTTTATGTTCACAGTGACAAAATTGGCAAGCTGCTGGCTAATCAATTGAAGTCTAATTATGTTAAATCTCAAATCGATCAGATTTATAACCAAAATGATCGATTGATACTGGATCATGTGGGGATTAATCAAACCTTTTGTGATTTTTATTCTTCTTTATATCAATCAGAGTCTCCTCGAGATTCTAAATATATGAATGATTTTTTAGATAATTTAGACTTCCCTCAGATTTCACAGGATATGTCTTCTATATTAGATACTTCCATTACTATGGATGAGATTAAGAATGTTATTCTTTCTATGAATTTGGGGAAAGCTCCTGGCCCGGATGGGTTTACCATTGAATTTTATAAATGTTTTGCTTCTTTATTGATCCCTTGGCTCTGTAGGGTTTTTGAGGCTTCTCTGAAACTTGGTAAACTTCCTGAATCTTTTAATAGAGCGTCAATTTCTTTAATATTAAAGAAGGATAAAGACCCTGCTCAATGTGCATCTTATAGACCAATATCTCTATTAAATGTTGATTCTAAAGTTTTTTCTAAGTTATTAGCAAATAGACTAGAAAAAGTACTTCCTTCTATTATTTCGGAAGACCAAACGGGTTTTATTAAAGGTCGTTACTCTTTTTATAATATTTGTACATTGTTAAATATCATTTATACTCCCTCACAAAATGTTCCTGAGTGTGTTATTTCTTTAGACGCCGAGAAAGCTTTTGATAGAGTAGAATGGCCTTATTTATTTAAGGTGCTTGAAATGTTTAATTTTAGCTTGAAATTTATATCCTGGATTAAACTGTTATATCATTCCCCTGTAGCCTCGGTCCGTACTAACTCTTTAAACTCACCTTTTTTTCCTCTTTTTCGAGGTACTCGACAAGGCTGTCCTCTTAGTCCCCTATTATTTGATATTGCATTAGAACCTCTTGCAATTGCCATTCGAGAATCTTCAAATATTACTGGGATAACTCGGGGATTAAAGTCCCATAAATTATCACTCTATGCTGATGATTTACTTTTATATATTTCTAATCCTGAGAAATCCATTCCTGCTGTTTTAGAGTTATTAGCTCAATTTGGTTTTTTTTCAGGTTATAAATTAAATCTTAGTAAGAATGAACTCTTTCCGATTAATAAACATCTTCCCTTATATTATAAATTTCCATTTAAATTGATTGATAACTATTTTTCTTATCTTGGGATTAAAATTACTTGTAAATATAAAGATTTATTTAAGATTAACTTTTTACCATTAATAGACCATATTACTCAACTTTCATCTAAATGGTTTCCCTTATATTTAACTTTGATTGGTCGTATTAATGCAGTTAAGATGTTTTTTTTGCCAAAATTTTTATATGTGTTTCAGGCATTATCAATTTTTGTTCCAAAATCTTTCTTTGATAAAGTTGACTCTAAAATTTCTTCATTTATTTGGCAGAATAAAAATCCGAGACTGGGTAAAATACATTTACAGAAAGCTAAGAGAGATGGAGGTTTAGCATTACCTAACTTTAGATTCTATTATTGGGCAATTAATATTCGACATATGAAATTTTGGTTACTTGACCAGGATATACTATCTATTCCTAAATGGGTAGCATTGGAACTACAATCTGTTCAGGGCTATACACTTGGCTCTATTTTAGGTTCCTCTCTCCCTTTTGATTCGAAACGCCTTAAGCAGGTGTCTAACCCGATAGTTAAATATGCTTTGCGTATTTGGTTTCAATTCAGAAAATTTTTTGATCTTAATCAATTCGGGTTAGCGATTCCTATTTTAGGTAACATATTTTTTCCTCCCTCTTTTACGGATCGCGCTTTTCAAACTTGGAAGACTAAGGGTATTTTACGGTTTTTGGATTTATTTTTAGATGGTTCCCTTTTGTCTTTTGAACAATTATCTAATAAATATAACTTATCAAGAATACATTTTTTTAGATATTTACAAGTTAGAAATTTCCTAAGTACTATACTTTCTTCCTTTCCAATGCTTCCTCCTACATATATTTTAGATTCGATAATTAACCTTAATCCATGTCAGAATGGTGCATCGGCTATGATTTAGAATATTATTATGAAACTTAGGAAAGCTCCATTTGATAAGATTAGGGTAGATTGGGAACAGGAATTGGGGCTTACCATTTCTGTGGATAATTGGGGGCAGATTTTACAATTAGTTAATACTTCCTCTATTTGTGCTAAACATTCACTAATTCAATTTAAAGTTGTTCATAGAGCACATATGTTCAAAGATAAGTTAGCGCGTTTTTACTTGCATATTAATCCTTTTTGTGATAGATGTTCGGGGCAGATAGCCTCTTTAACTCATATGTTTTGGTCTTGCCCTACTTTGGAAACTTTTTGGAGAGACATTTTTAATATTATTTCTAAGGTATTAAATATAGATATCTCTCCTCACCCTATTACTGCTATCTTTGGACTACCTAAAATTTCTAGTAATCTTTCCCCTTCAGCCCGTAGAATGACTGCATTTCTTACTTTAATGGTGGAAAGATGTATTTTACAACATTGGAAAGAGCTTAATGCTCCAACTACCTTTTTTTGGTTCTCTCAGACGATATTATGTTTGAATCTGGAGAAAATTAGAAGTAACCTTTATGATTCTTCATTTAAATTTGAACAGACTTGGGGATCTTTTATTCGATATTTTCATTTAATGTAATATATACCCTTCTTGTTTTTTTTCACTGTTTTTAATGGAGGTCGGGATTGAGGACATGATTTTAAGTTTAACTCTGTTTGGTTTCAAGTTAGCCCATTGCTTTGCTTTGCTTTTAGTTAGTTGCACGGGGTTTTTTTTTTCTTTTTTTCTATTGATATATATATAAAATTTAGTATACTATTATGTTATCTTGGTTTCTTATGTTTAAATTACATTGTTTGTAGTATTTTTTTTAGTATTGACACCTTCTGTAATTTTATTATATTTTAACATTGTATTAATGTTTATATGGCTTACCTTTTTGTATACTTATTCAATAAAAAGATTTAAAAAGAAAAGAGTTCACCTTGTCCTCACACACCACCCCATGGTCACCCTTTCACACTGATAGATCTCATCCTGTCGTTACCCACCACCCCACAGTCAACCCTTCACACCGATAGAGTTCATTTTGTCGTTACCCACCACCCAACGGTCATCCCTTCAGACTGAGAGAGTTCATCCTGTCCTCACCCACCACCCCATGCTCATCCCTTCACACTAATAGAGTTCACCTTGTCCTTACTCACCACCCCATGGTCACCACTTCACACTGATACAGTTCATCTTGTCCTTACTCACCACCCCATGGTCACCCCTTCACGCTGATAGAGATCCTCTTCTCGTTACCCACTTCCCCATGGTCACCCCTTTACACTGATAGAGTTCATCTTGTCCTTACCCACGACACCATGGACACCTCTTCACACTGATAGAGTTCACCTTTCTTATCCACCACCCCATGGTCAGCCCTTCACACCAACAGAGTTCATCTTGTCGTTACTCACCACCCATGGTCACCTCTTCACACCAATAGAGTTCAACTTGTCGTTACCCTCCACACAATAGTCAACCCCTCAAACTGACAGAGTTCATTTTGTCCTGACACACCACCCTATGGTCAACGCTTCACAACCAATAGAGTTCATCTTGTCGTTACCCACCACCCCATGGTCACCCCTTCACACCGATAGAGTTCACCTTGTCTTATCCACCACCCCATGGTCAACCCTAAACACAGACAGAGTTCATCCTGTCGTTACCCACCACCCCATGGTCACGCCTGCACACTGATAGAGATCCTCTTGTCATTACTCACCACACCATAGTCACCCCTTCACACTGATAGAATTCATCTTGTCCTTACCCACCACCCCATGGTCACCCTTTCGCACTGATAGAGTACATCTTATCCTTACCCACCACACAATCGCCACCCCTTCAAAATGATAGAGTTCATCATGTCTTTACCCACCACCCCACGGTCTCCCCTTCACACTGATAGAGTTCACCTTCTCCTCACCCACCGCTCCATGGTCACCCCTTCACACTGATAGAGTTCATCTTCTCGTTACCCACCACCGCATGCACATCCCTTCACACCGATACAGTTCATCTAGTCCTCACCTACCACCCCACGGTCACCCTTTCACACCGACAGAGTTCATCTTGTCCTTACCCACCACACCATGGTCCCCCCTTCACACTGATAAGAGGACATCTTCTCCTTACCCACCACCCCATGGTCACCTCTTCACACCGGTAGGAGTTCCCCTTCTCCTCACCCACCACCCCATGGTCACCCCTTCACACTGATGAAGTTCCTCTTGTCATTACCCACTACTCCATGGTCACCCCTTTACATTAATAGAGTTCATCTTGTCCTTACTCACCAGCCCATGGTCACCCTGTCACACTGATAGATTTCATCCTGTCGTTACCCACCACCCCACAGTCAACCCTTCACACCGATAGAGTTCATTTTGTCATTACCCACCACCCAATGGTCATCCCTTCAGACTGAAAGAGTTCATCCTGTCCTCACCGATCACCCCATGCTCATCCCTTCACACTGATAGAGTTGATCTTGTCGTTACTCACCACGCCATGGTCGCCCCTTCAAAATGATAGAGTTCGTCATGTCTTTACCCACCACCCCATGGGCACCCCTTCACACCGATACAGTTCATCTTGTTCTCACCTACGACCCCTCGGTCACTCTTTCACACCAACAGAGTTCATCTTGTCATTACCATCCACCCCACGGTCACCCCTTCGCACTGATAAGAGGTCATCTTCTCCTCACCCACCACCCCATGGTCGCCCGTTCACACCGACAGAGTTCATCTTGTCTTTACACACCACCCCATGGTCACCTCTTCACACCGAAAAGAGTTCACCTTGTCCTCACCAGCCACCCCACCGTCACCCTTTCACAATAATACAGTTCATCTTCTCGTAACCCTCCATCACACTGTCAGCCCTACACACTGATAGACTTCATCTTCCCCTTACCCACCACCCCATGGTCACCCCTTCACACAGATAGAGATCCTCTTGTCGTTACTCACCACCCCGTGGTTACCCCTTCACTCCGATAGAGATCCTCTTGTCGTTACACACCAGCACATGGTCACCCCTTCACACCGATAAGTTCATCTTGTCGTTACTCACCACACCAAGGTCACCCCTTAAAACTGCCAGAGTTCATCTTGTCCTTGCCCACCACCCCATAGTCACTCCTTCAAAGTGAAAAGAGTTCATCTTGTTCTTTCCCACAACCCCATGGTCACCCCTTCACACCGATACAGTTCATCTTATCGTTACCCACCACCCATGCTCACCTCTTCACACCAATAGAGTTCAACTTCTCGTTACCCTCCACACAATAGTCACTCCTTCACACTGAGAGAGTTCATTTTGTCCTGACTCACCACCCCATGGTCAACGCTTCAAACTGAGAGAATTCATCTTGTCGTTACGCACCACCCCATGGTCACCCCTTCACACCGATAGAGTTCATCTTGTCCTTACTCACCACCCCACGGTCATCCCTTCACACTGATAGAGTTCACCTTGTCCTCACCCACCACCCCATGGTCATTCCTTCACACTGATAAAGTTCATCTTGTCGTTACTCACCACCCCATGGTCACCAGTCCACACTGATAGAATTCATCTTGTCGTTACCCACCACCCCATGGTCACGCCTGCACACTGATAGAGATCCTCTTGTCGTTACTCACCACACCATAGTCACCCCTTCACACTGATAGAATTCATCTTGTCCTTACCCACCACCCCATGGTCACCCCTTCACACTGATAGAGTTCATCATGTCTTTACCCACAACACCATAGTCTCCCATTCACACCGACAGAGTTCACCTTCTCCTCACCCACCACTCCATGGTAACCCTTTCACACCGACAGAGTTCATCTTGTCGTTACCATCCACCCCACGGTCACCCCTTCGCACTGAAAAGAGGTCATCTTCCCCTTACCCACCACCCCATGGTCACCCCTTCACACCGGTAAGAGTTCACCTTGTCCTCACCCACCACCACATGGTCACCCGTTCACACCGACAGAGTTCATCTTGTCTTTACACACCACCCCATGGTCACCTCTTCACACCGAAAAGAGTTCATCTTGTCCTCACCCACCACCCCACGGTCACCCTTTCACACTAATACAGTTCATCTTCTTGTAACCCTCCACCACACTGTCAGCCCAACACACTGATAGACTTCATCATTTCCTTACCCATCAACCCCATGGTCACCCCTTCACACAGATAGAGATCCTCTTGTCGTTACTCACAACCCCATGGTCACCCCTTCACTCTGACAGAAATCCTCTTGTCGTTACTCACAACCCCATGGTCACCCCTTCACTCTGACAGAGATTCTCTTGTCGTTACACACCAGCACATGGTCACCCTTTTACACCGACAGAGTTCATCTTGTCGTTACCATCCACCCCACGGTCCACCCTTCACACTGATAAACTTCATCTTGTCCTTACCCACGACACCATGGACACATCTTCACACTGATAGAGTTCACCTTGTCTTATCCACCACCCCATGGTCACCCCTTCACACCGGTAAGAGTTCACCTTGTCCTCACACACCACCCCATGGTCACCTCTTCACACCGAAAAGAGTTCACCTTGTCCTCACCCACCACCCCACCATCACCCTTTCACAATAATACAGTTCATCTTCTCGTAACCCTCCACCACACTGTCAGCCCTACACACTGATAGAGTTCATCATTTCCTTACCCACCACCCCATGGTCACCCCTTCACACAGATAGAGATCCTCTTGTCGTTACTCACCACCCCGTGGTTACCCCTTCACTCCGATAGAGATCCTCTTGTCGTTACACACCAGCACATGGTCACCCCTTCACACCGATAAGTTCATCTTGTCGTTACTCACCACACCAAGGTCACCCCTTAAAACTGAGAGAGTACATCTTGTCGTTACCCTCCACCCCATGGCCACCCCTTCGAACTGATAGAGTTCATCTTGTCCTTGCCCACCACTCCATGGTCCCCCCTCACACCGACAGAGTTCACCTTGTCGTTACCCAGCACCCCATGGTCACCCCTTCACACTGATAGAATTCATCTTGTCCTTACTCACCACCCCATGGACACATCTTCACATTGATAGAGTTCACCTTGTCTTATCCACCACCCCATGGTCACCCCTTCACACCGGTAAGAGTTCACCTTGTCCTCACACACCACCCCATGGTCACCCTTTCACACTGATAGATTTCATCCTGTCAATCCCCACCACCCCACAATCAACCCTTCACACTGATAGAGTTCATTTTGTCGTTACCCACCACCGAATGGTCATCACTTCAGACTGAGAGAGTTCATCCTGTGCACACCCACCACCCCATGCTCATCCCCTCACACTGATACAGTTCATCTTGTCCTTACTCACCACCCCATGGTCACCCCTTCACGCTGATAGAGATCCTCTTCTCGTTACCCACTTCCCCATGGTCACCCCTTCAAAATGATAGAGTTCGTCATGTCATTACCCACCACCCCATGGGCACCCCTTCACACCGATACAGTTCATCTTGTTCTCACCTACGACCCCTCGGTCACTCTTTCACACCAACAGAGTTCATCTTGTCATTACTCACCACACCAAGGACACCCCTTAAAACTGAGAGAGTACATCTTGTCGTTACCCTCCACCCCATGGCCACCCCTTCGAACTGATAGAGTTCATCTTGTCCTTGCCCACCACCCCATTGTCACCCCTTCAAAGTGATAAGAGTTCATCTTGTCCTTTCTCACAACTCCATGGTCACCCCTTCACACCGACAGAGTTCAACTTGTCGTTACCCACCACACAATGGTCACCTCTTCACACTGAGACAGTTCATCTTGTCGTTACTCACCACCCCATGGTCACCCCTTCACACTGACAGAGTTCACCTTGTCGTTACCCAGCACCCCATGGTCACCCCTTCACACTGATAGAATTCATCTTGTCCTTACTCACCACCCCATGGACACATCTTCACACTGATAGAGTTCACCTTGTCTTATCCACCACCCCATGGTCACCCCTTCACACCGGTAAGAGTTCACCTTGTCCTCACACACCACCCCATGGTCACCCTTTCACACTGATAGATTTCATCCTGTCGATACCCACCACCCCACAATCAACCCTTCACACTGATAGAGTTCATTTTGTCGTTACCCACCACCCAATGGTCATCCCTTCAGACTGAGAGAGTTCATCCTGTGCACACCCACCACCCCATGCTCATCCCCTCACACTGATACAGTTCATCTTGTCCTTACTCACCACCCCATGGTCACCCCTTCACGCTGATAGAGATCCTCTTCTCGTTACCCACTTCCCCATGGTCACCCCTTCACACTGATAGAGTTCATCTTGTCCTTACCCACGACACCATGGACACCTCTTCACACTGATAGAGTTCACCTTGCCTTCTCCACCACCCCATGGTCACCCCTTCACACCGACAGAGTTCATCTTGTCGTTACTCACCACCCATGGTCACCTCTTCACACCAATAGAGTTCAACTTGTCGTTACCCTCCACACAATAGTCACCCCCTCACACTGACAGAGTTCATTTTGTCCTGACTCACCACCCCATGGTCAATGCTTCACACCGATAGAGTTCATCTTGTCGTTACCCACCACCCCATGGTCACCCCTTCACACTGATAAAGTTCATCTTGTCCATACCCACGACACCATGGACACCCCTTCACACCGATAGAGTTCACTTTGTCTTATCCACCACCCCATGGTCAACCCTAAACACAGACAGAGTTCATCCTGTCGTTACCCACCACCCCATGGTCACGCCTGCACACTGATAGAGATCCTCTTGTCATTACTCACCACACCACAGTCACCCCTTCACACTGACAGAATTCATCTTGTCCTTACCCACCACCCCACGGTCACCCTTTCGCACTGATAGAGTACATCTTGTCCTTACCCACCACACAATCGCCACGCCTTCAAAATGATAGAGTTCATCATGTCTTTACCCACCACCCCATGGTCACCCCTTCACACTGATAGAGTTCATCTTGTCCTTACCCACGACACCATGGACACCTTTTCACACTGACAGAGTTCACCTTATCTTATCCACCACCCCATGGTCACGCCTGCACACTAATAGAGATCCTCTTGTCATTACTCACCACACCATAGTCACCCCTTCACACTGACAGAATTCATCTTGTCCTTACACACCACCCCACGGTCTCCCCTTCACACTGATAGAGTTCACCTTCTCCTCACCCACCGCTCCATGGTCACCCCTTCACACTGATAGAGTTCATCTTCTCGTTACCCACCGCTCCATGGTCACCCCTTCACACTGATGAAGTTCCTCTTGTCCTTACCCACGACACCATGGACACCTCTTCACACTGATAGAGTTCATCTTGTCCTTACTCACCACCCCATGGTCACCCCTTCACGCTGATAGAGTTCATCTTGTCCTTACTCACCACCCCATGGTCACCACTTCACACTGATACAGTTCATCTTGTCCTTACTCACCACCCCATGGTCACCCCTTCACGCTGATAGAGATCCTCTTCTCGTTACCCACTTCCCCATGGTCACCCCTTCACACTGATAGAGTTCATCTTGTCCTTACCCACGACACCATGGATACCTCTTCACACTGATAGAGCTCACCTTGTCTTATCCACCACCCCATGATCACCCCTTCACACCGACAGAGTTCATCTTGTCGTTACTCACCACCCATGGTCACCTCTTCACACCAATAGAGTTCAACTTGTCGTTACCCTCCACACAATAGTCACCCCCTCACACTGACAGAGTTCATTTTGTCCTGACTCACCACCATGGGCACCCCTTCACACCGATAGAGTTTCACCTTGTCTTATCCACCACCCCATGGTCAACCCTAAACAGAGACAGAGTTCATCCTGTCGTTACCCACCACCCCATGGTCACCCCTTCACACTGATAGAGTTCATCATGTCTTTACCCACAACACCATAGTCTCCCATTCACACCGACAGAGTTCACCTTCTCCTCACCCACCACTCCATGGTAACCCTTTCACACCGACAGAGTTCATCTTGTCGTTACCATCCACCCCACGGTCACCCCTTCGCACTGAAAAGAGGTCATCTTCCCCTTACCCACCACCCCATGGTCACCCCTTCACACCGGTAAGAGTTCACCTTGTCCTCACCCACCACCACATGGTCACCCGTTCACACCGACAGAGTTCATCTTGTCTTTACACACCACCCCATGGTCACCTCTTCACACCGAAAAGAGTTCATCTTGTCCTCACCCACCACCCCACGGTCACCCTTTCACACTAATACAGTTCATCTTCTTGTAACCCTCCACCACACTGTCAGCCCAACACACTGATAGACTTCATCATTTCCTTACCCATCAACCCCATGGTCACCCCTTCACACAGATAGAGATCCTCTTGTCGTTACTCACAACCCCATGGTCACCCCTTCACTCTGACAGAAATCCTCTTGTCGTTACTCACAACCCCATGGTCACCCCTTCACTCTGACAGAGATTCTCTTGTCGTTACACACCAGCACATGGTCACCCTTTTACACCGACAGAGTTCATCTTGTCGTTACCATCCACCCCACGGTCCACCCTTCACACTGATAAACTTCATCTTGTCCTTACCCACGACACCATGGACACATCTTCACACTGATAGAGTTCACCTTGTCTTATCCACCACCCCATGGTCACCCCTTCACACCGGTAAGAGTTCACCTTGTCCTCACACACCACCCCATGGTCACCTCTTCACACCGAAAAGAGTTCACCTTGTCCTCACCCACCACCCCACCATCACCCTTTCACAATAATACAGTTCATCTTCTCGTAACCCTCCACCACACTGTCAGCCCTACACACTGATAGAGTTCATCATTTCCTTACCCACCACCCCATGGTCACCCCTTCACACAGATAGAGATCCTCTTGTCGTTACTCACCACCCCGTGGTTACCCCTTCACTCCGATAGAGATCCTCTTGTCGTTACACACCAGCACATGGTCACCCCTTCACACCGATAAGTTCATCTTGTCGTTACTCACCACACCAAGGTCACCCCTTAAAACTGAGAGAGTACATCTTGTCGTTACCCTCCACCCCATGGCCACCCCTTCGAACTGATAGAGTTCATCTTGTCCTTGCCCACCACTCCATGGTCCCCCCTCACACCGACAGAGTTCACCTTGTCGTTACCCAGCACCCCATGGTCACCCCTTCACACTGATAGAATTCATCTTGTCCTTACTCACCACCCCATGGACACATCTTCACATTGATAGAGTTCACCTTGTCTTATCCACCACCCCATGGTCACCCCTTCACACCGGTAAGAGTTCACCTTGTCCTCACACACCACCCCATGGTCACCCTTTCACACTGATAGATTTCATCCTGTCAATCCCCACCACCCCACAATCAACCCTTCACACTGATAGAGTTCATTTTGTCGTTACCCACCACCGAATGGTCATCACTTCAGACTGAGAGAGTTCATCCTGTGCACACCCACCACCCCATGCTCATCCCCTCACACTGATACAGTTCATCTTGTCCTTACTCACCACCCCATGGTCACCCCTTCACGCTGATAGAGATCCTCTTCTCGTTACCCACTTCCCCATGGTCACCCCTTCAAAATGATAGAGTTCGTCATGTCATTACCCACCACCCCATGGGCACCCCTTCACACCGATACAGTTCATCTTGTTCTCACCTACGACCCCTCGGTCACTCTTTCACACCAACAGAGTTCATCTTGTCATTACTCACCACACCAAGGACACCCCTTAAAACTGAGAGAGTACATCTTGTCGTTACCCTCCACCCCATGGCCACCCCTTCGAACTGATAGAGTTCATCTTGTCCTTGCCCACCACCCCATTGTCACCCCTTCAAAGTGATAAGAGTTCATCTTGTCCTTTCTCACAACTCCATGGTCACCCCTTCACACCGACAGAGTTCAACTTGTCGTTACCCACCACACAATGGTCACCTCTTCACACTGAGACAGTTCATCTTGTCGTTACTCACCACCCCATGGTCACCCCTTCACACTGACAGAGTTCACCTTGTCGTTACCCAGCACCCCATGGTCACCCCTTCACACTGATAGAATTCATCTTGTCCTTACTCACCACCCCATGGACACATCTTCACACTGATAGAGTTCACCTTGTCTTATCCACCACCCCATGGTCACCCCTTCACACCGGTAAGAGTTCACCTTGTCCTCACACACCACCCCATGGTCACCCTTTCACACTGATAGATTTCATCCTGTCGATACCCACCACCCCACAATCAACCCTTCACACTGATAGAGTTCATTTTGTCGTTACCCACCACCCAATGGTCATCCCTTCAGACTGAGAGAGTTCATCCTGTGCACACCCACCACCCCATGCTCATCCCCTCACACTGATACAGTTCATCTTGTCCTTACTCACCACCCCATGGTCACCCCTTCACGCTGATAGAGATCCTCTTCTCGTTACCCACTTCCCCATGGTCACCCCTTCACACTGATAGAGTTCATCTTGTCCTTACCCACGACACCATGGACACCTCTTCACACTGATAGAGTTCACCTTGCCTTCTCCACCACCCCATGGTCACCCCTTCACACCGACAGAGTTCATCTTGTCGTTACTCACCACCCATGGTCACCTCTTCACACCAATAGAGTTCAACTTGTCGTTACCCTCCACACAATAGTCACCCCCTCACACTGACAGAGTTCATTTTGTCCTGACTCACCACCCCATGGTCAATGCTTCACACCGATAGAGTTCATCTTGTCGTTACCCACCACCCCATGGTCACCCCTTCACACTGATAAAGTTCATCTTGTCCATACCCACGACACCATGGACACCCCTTCACACCGATAGAGTTCACTTTGTCTTATCCACCACCCCATGGTCAACCCTAAACACAGACAGAGTTCATCCTGTCGTTACCCACCACCCCATGGTCACGCCTGCACACTGATAGAGATCCTCTTGTCATTACTCACCACACCACAGTCACCCCTTCACACTGACAGAATTCATCTTGTCCTTACCCACCACCCCACGGTCACCCTTTCGCACTGATAGAGTACATCTTGTCCTTACCCACCACACAATCGCCACGCCTTCAAAATGATAGAGTTCATCATGTCTTTACCCACCACCCCATGGTCACCCCTTCACACTGATAGAGTTCATCTTGTCCTTACCCACGACACCATGGACACCTTTTCACACTGACAGAGTTCACCTTATCTTATCCACCACCCCATGGTCACGCCTGCACACTAATAGAGATCCTCTTGTCATTACTCACCACACCATAGTCACCCCTTCACACTGACAGAATTCATCTTGTCCTTACACACCACCCCACGGTCTCCCCTTCACACTGATAGAGTTCACCTTCTCCTCACCCACCGCTCCATGGTCACCCCTTCACACTGATAGAGTTCATCTTCTCGTTACCCACCGCTCCATGGTCACCCCTTCACACTGATGAAGTTCCTCTTGTCCTTACCCACGACACCATGGACACCTCTTCACACTGATAGAGTTCATCTTGTCCTTACTCACCACCCCATGGTCACCCCTTCACGCTGATAGAGTTCATCTTGTCCTTACTCACCACCCCATGGTCACCACTTCACACTGATACAGTTCATCTTGTCCTTACTCACCACCCCATGGTCACCCCTTCACGCTGATAGAGATCCTCTTCTCGTTACCCACTTCCCCATGGTCACCCCTTCACACTGATAGAGTTCATCTTGTCCTTACCCACGACACCATGGATACCTCTTCACACTGATAGAGCTCACCTTGTCTTATCCACCACCCCATGATCACCCCTTCACACCGACAGAGTTCATCTTGTCGTTACTCACCACCCATGGTCACCTCTTCACACCAATAGAGTTCAACTTGTCGTTACCCTCCACACAATAGTCACCCCCTCACACTGACAGAGTTCATTTTGTCCTGACTCACCACCATGGGCACCCCTTCACACCGATAGAGTTTCACCTTGTCTTATCCACCACCCCATGGTCAACCCTAAACAGAGACAGAGTTCATCCTGTCGTTACCCACCACCCCATGGTCACGCCTGCACACTGATAGAGATCCTCTTGTCATTACTCACCACACCATAGTCACCCCTTCACACTGACAGAATTCATCTTGTCCTTACCCACCACCCCACGGTCACCCTTTCGCCCTGATCGAGTACATCTTGTCCTTACCCACCACACAATCGCCACCCCTTCAAAATGATAGAGTTCATCATGTCTTTACCCACCACCCCATGGTCTCCCCTTCACACTGATAGAGTTCACCTTCTCCTCACCCACCGCTCCATGGTCACCCCTTCACGCTGATAGAGTTCATCTTCTCGTTACCCACCACCCCATGCACATCCCTTCACACCGATACAGTTCATCTTGTCCTCACCTACCACCCCACGGTCACCCTTTCACACCGACAGAGTTCATCTTGTCCTTACCCACCACACCATGGTCCCCCCTACACACTGATAAGAGGTCATTTTCTCCTTACCCACCACCCCATGGTCACCACTTCACACTGGTAGGAGTTCCCCTTCTCCTCACCCACCGCCCCATGGTCACCCCTTCACACTGATAAAGTTCCTCTTGTCATTACCCACTACTCCATGGTCACCCCTTTACATTAATGGAGTTCATCTTGTCCTTACTCACCAGCCCATGGTCACCCTGTCACACTGATAGATTTCATCCTGTCGTTACCCACCACCCCACAGTCAACCCTTCACACCGATAGATTTCATTTTGTCATTACCCACCACCCAATGGTCATCCCTTCAGACTGAAAGAGTTCATCCTGTCCTCACCGACCACCCCATGCTCATCCCTTCACACTGATAGAGTTGATCTTGTCGTTACTCACCACCCCATGGTCACCCCTTCACACCGATACAGTTCATCTTGTTCTCACCTACGACCCCTCGGTCACCCTTTCACACCAACAGAGTTCATCTTGTCATTACCATCCACCCCACGGTCACCCCTTCGCACTGATAAGAGGTCATCTTCTCCTCACCCACCACCCCATGGTCACCCGTTCACACCGACAGAGTTCATCTTGTCTTTACACACCACCCCATGGTCACCTCTTCACACCGAAAAGAGTTCACCTTGTCCTCACCCACCACCCCACGCTCACCCTTTCACACTAATACAGTTCATCTTCTCGTAACCCTCCACCACACTGTCAGCCCAACACACTGATAGACTTCATCATTTCCTTACCCACCACCCCATGCTCACCCCTTCACACAGATAGAGATCCTCTTGTCGTTACTCACAACTCCATGGTCACCCCTTCACTCTGACAGAGATCCTCTTGTCGTTACACACCAGCACATGGTCACCCCTTCACACCGATAAGTTCATCTTGTCGTTACTCACCACACCAAGATCACCCCTTAAAACTGAGAGAGTACGTCTTGTCGTTACCCTCCACCCCATGGCCACCCCTTCGAACTGAAAGAGTTCATCTTGTCCTTGCCCACCACCCCATGGTCACCCCTTCACACCGACAGAGTTCAACTTGTCGTTACCCACCACACAATGGTCACCTCTTCGAACTGAGACAGTTCATCTTCTCGTTACCCACCACCCCACGGTCACCCTTTTACACCGACAGAGTTCATCTTGTCGTTACCATCCACCCCACGGTCACCCCTTCGCACTGATAGAGTTCATCTTGTCCTCACCCACCACACCATGGTCACCCCTTCACACCGGTAAGAGTTCACCTTGTCCTCACACACCACCCCATGGTCACCCTTTCACACTCATAGATTTCATCCTGTCGTTACCCACCACCCCACAGTCAACCCTTCACACTGATAGAGATCCTCTTCCCGTTACCCACTTCCCCATGGTCACGCCTTCACACCGATACAGTTCATATTGTCCTTACCCACGACACCATGGACACCTCTTCACACTGATAGAGTTCACCTTGTCTTATCCACCACCCCATGGTCACCCCTTCACACCGACAGAGTTCATCTTGTCGTTACCCACCACCCCATGGTCACGCCTTCACACTGATAGAGATCCTCTTGTTACTCACCACACCATAAGTCACCCCTTCACACTGATAGAATTCATCTTGTCCTCACTTACCACCCCACGGTCACTCTTTCACACCGACAGAGTTCATCTTGTCTTTACACACCACCCCATGGTCACCTCTTCACACCGAAAAGAGTTCACCTTGTCCTCACCCACCACCCCACTATCACCCTTTCATACCAATACAGTTCATCTTCTCGTAACCCTCCACCACACTGTCAGCCCTACACACTGATAGAGTTCATCATTTCCTTACCCACAACCCCATGGTCACCCCTTCACACAGATAGAGATCCTCTTGTCGTTACTCACCACCCCATGGTTACCCGTTCACTCCGATAGAGATCCTCTTGTCGTTACACACCACCCCATGGTTACCCATTTCACTCCGATAGAGATCATCTTGTCGTTACACACCAGCACATGGTCACCCCTTCACACTGATAGAGATCCTCTTGTCGTTACTCACCACAGCAAGGTCACCCCTTAAAACTGATAGAATTCATCTTGTCCATACTCACCACCCCATGGTCACCCCTTCACACTGATACAGTTCATCTTGTTCTCACCTACCTCCCCACGGTCACCCTTTCACACCGACAGAGTTCATCTTGTCGTTACCATCCACCCCACGGACACCCCTTCGCACTGATAAGAGGTCATCTTCTCCTCACCCACCACCCCATGGTCACCCGTTCACACCGACAGAGTTCATCTTGTCTTTACCCACCACCCCATGGTCACCTCTTCACACCGAAAAGAGTTCACCTTGTCGTCACCCACCACCCTACAGTCACCCTTTCACAATAATACAGTTCATCTTCTCGTAACCCTCCATCACACTGTCAGCCCTACACACTGATAGAGTTCATCATTTCCTTACCCACCACCCCATGGTCACACCTTCACACAGATAGAGATCCTCTTGTCATTACTCACCACCCCATGGTTACCCCTTCACTCCAATAGAGATCCTCTTGTCGTTACACACCAGCACATGGTCACCCCTTCACACTGATAGAGATCCTCTTGTCGTTACTCACCACACCAAGGTCACCCCTTCACACTGATAGAGTTCATCTTCTCGTTACCCACCACCCCATTCACATCCCTTCACACTGATACAGTTCATCTTGTTCTCACCTACCACCCCACGGTCACCCTTTCACACCGATAGAGTTCATCTTGTCCTTACCCACCACACCATGGTCCCCCCTTCACACTGATAAGAGGTCATCTTCTCCTTACCCACCACCCCATGGTCACCACTTCACACCGGTAGCAGTTCACCTTGTCCTCACCCACCACCCCACAGTCACCTTTTCACACTGATAGAGTTCCCCTTCTCCTCACCCACCACCCCATGGTCACCCCTTCACACCGATACAGTTCATCTTGTCCTCACCTACCACCCGACGATCACTCTTTCACACCGACAGAGTTCATCTTGTCGTTACCATCCACCCCAAGGTCACCCCTTCGCACTGATAAGAGGTCATCTTCTCCTAACCCACCACCCCATGGTCACCCGTTCACACCGACAGAGTTCATCTTGTCCTTACCCACCACCCCATGGTCCCCACTTCACACTGATAAGAGGTCATCTTCTCCTTACCCACCACCCCATGGTCACCCCTTCATACCGATAGAGTTCATCTTGTCGTTACTCACCACACCAAGGTCACCCCTTAAAACTGAGAGAGTACATCTTGTCGTTACCCTCCACCCCATGGCCACCCCTTCGAACTGATAGAGTACATCTTGTCCTTTCCCACAACCCCATGGTCACCCCTTCACACTGATAAAGTTCATCTTGTCCTTACCCACAACACCATGGACACCCCTTCACACTGATAGAGTTCATCTTCTCGTTACCCACCACACAATGCACATCCCTTCACTCTGGTAAGAGTTCACCTTGTCCTCATCCACCACCCCACGGTCACCCTTTCACACCGATAGAGTTCACCTTGTCCTCACCCACCTCCCCATGGTCACCCCTTCACACTGATAAACTTCATCTTGTCCTTACTCACGACACCATGGACACCTCTTCACACTGATAGAGTTCACCTTGTCTGATCCACCTCCCCATGGTCACCCCTTCACACCGACACAGTTCATCTTGTCGTTACCCACCACCCCATGGTCACGCCTTCACACTGATAGAGATCCTCTTGTCCTTACTCACCACCCCATGGTCACCCCTTCACACTGATAGAGTTCATCTTCTGGTTACACACCACCCCATGATCATCCCTTCACACCAATACAGTTCATCTTGTCCTCACCTACCACCCCACGGTTACCCTTTCACACCGACAGAGTTCATCTTGTCCTTACCCACCACACCATGGTCCACCCTTCATACTGATAAGAGGTCATCTTCTCCTTACCCACCACCCCATGGTCACCCCTTCACACCGGTAAGAGTTCACCTTGTCCTCACACTCCCCCCCATGGTCACCCTTTCACACTGATAGATTTCATCCTGTCGTTACCCACCACCCCACAGTCAACCCCTCACACTGATAGAGTTCATTTTGTCGTTACCCACTACCCAATGGTCATCCCTTCAGACTGAGAGAGTTCATCCTGTCCTCGTCCACCACCCAATGCTCATCCCTTCACACTGATAGAGTTGATCTTGTCGTTACTCACCACCCCATGGTCACCCCTTCACGCTGATAGAGTTCATGTCCTTACTCACAAGCCCAGGGTCACCACTTCACACTGATACAGTTCATCTTGTCCTTACTCACCACCCCATGGTCACCCCTTCACGCTGATAAAGTTCATCTTGTCCTTATCCACGACACCATGGACACCTCTTCACACTGACAGAGTTCATCTTGTCCTTACTCACCACCCCATGGTCACCCCTTCACACCGACAGAGTTCATCTTGTCGTTACTATCCACCCCACGGTCACCCCTTCGCACTGATAAGAGGTCATCTTCTCCTTACCCACCACCCCATGGTCACCTGTTCACACCGACAGAGTTCATCTTGTCTTTACACACCACTCCATGGTCACCTCTTCACACTAATACAGTTCATCTTCTCGTAACCCTCCACCACACTGTCAGCCCTACACACTGACAGAGTTCATCATTTCTATTACCCACCACCCCATGGTCACCCCTTTACACAGATAGAGATCCTCTTGTCGTTTCTCACCACCCCATGGTTACTCCTTCACACCGATAGAGTTCATTTTGTCGTTACCCACCACCCAATGGTCATCTCTCCAGACTGAGAGAGTTAATCCTGTCCTCACCCACCACCCCATGCTCATTCCTTCACACTGATAGAGTTGATCTTGTCTTTACTCACCTCCCCATGGTCACCCCTTCACACTGATAGAGATCCTCTTCTCATTAACCACCACTCCATGGTCACCCCTTCATACCGATACAGTTCATCTTGTCGTTACCCACCACCCCATGGTCACCCCTTCACACTGATAAAGTTCATCTTGTCCTTACCCACAACACCATGGACACCTCTTCACACTGATAGGGTTCACCTTGTCTTATCCACCACCCCATGGTCACCTCTTCACACCGACAGAGTTCATCTTGTCGTTATTCACCACACCATAGTCACCCCTTCACACTGATAGAATTCACCTTGACCTTACTCACCACCCCACGGTCACCCTTTCACACTGATAGAGTACATTTTGTCCTTACCCACCACGCAATGGTCACCCCTTCAAAATGATAGAGTTCATCATGTCTTTACCCACCACCCCATGGTTACCTCTTCACACTGATAGAGTTCAACTTGTCGTTACCCACCACACAATGGTCACCCATTCACACAGGGAGTTCATCTTCTCATTACCCACCACCCCACAGTCAACCCTTCACACTGATACATTTCATCTTGTCCTTATTACCACCCCATGGACACCCCTACACGCTGATAGAGATCCTCTTCTCCTTACCCACCACTCCATGGTCCCGCTTCACACCGACAAAGTTCATCTTGTCGTTACCCACCACCCCATGGTCACGCCTTTGCACCGATAGAGTTCATCTTCTCGTTACCCACCACCCCATGCACATCCCTTCACACTGATACAGTTCATCTTGTTCTCACCTACCGCCCCACGGTCACCCTTTCACACCGACAGAGTTCATTTTGTCTTTACCATCAACCCCACGGTCACCCCTTCGCACTGATAAGAGGTCATCTTCTCCTTACCCACCACACAATGGTCACCCCTTCACACCAGTAAGAGTTCACCTTGTCCTCACCCACCACCCCACGGTCACCCTTTCACACCGATACAGTTCACCTTGTCCTCACCCACCACCCCATGGTCACCCCTTCACACTGATAAAGTTCCTCTTGTCGTTACCCACCACTCCATGGTCACCCCTTCACATTAATTGAGTTCATCTTGTCTTTACACACCACCCCATGGCCACCCCTTCACACCAATACAGTTCATCTTGTCCTCACCTACCACCCCACGGTCACCCTTTCACACCGACAGAGTTCATCTTGTCGTTACCATCCACCCCATGGTCACCCCTTCGCACTGATAAGAGGTCATCTTCTCCTTACCCACCACCCCATGGTCACCCCTTCACACCGGTAAGAGTTCACCTTGTCCTAACCCACCATCCCATGGTCACCCGTTTACACCGACAGAGTTTATCTTGTCTTTACACAACACGCCACGGTCACCTCTTTACACCGAAAAGAGTTCACCTTGTCCTCACCCACCACCCCACGGTCACCCTTTCGTACCGATAGAGTTCATCTTCTCGTAACCCACCACACAATGGTCACCCCTTCACACTGAGACAGTTCATCTTGTCATTACTTACCACCCCATGGTCACCGCTTCACACTGATAGAGATCCTCTTGTCGCTACTCACCACACCATAGTCACCCCTTCTCACTGATAGAATTCATCTTGTCCTTACTCACCACTCCATGGTCACCCCTTCACACTGACAGAGGTCATCTTCTCGATACCCACCACCCCATGCACATCCCTTCGCACCGATACAGTTCATCTTGTCCTCACCTACCACCCCACGGTCAGCCTTTCACACCGACAGAGTTCATCTTGTCCTTACCACCACCCCATGGTCTCCCCTTCACACTGATAAGAGGTCATCTTCTCCTTACCCACCACCCCATGGTCACCCCTTCACACCGGTAAGAGTTCACCATGTCCTCACCCACAACCCCATGGTCACCCCTTCACACTGATAAAGTTCCTCTTGTCGTTACCCACCACTCCATGGTCACCCCTTCACATTAATTGAGTTCATCTTGTCCTTACTCACCACCCCATGGTCACCCTTTCACACTGATAGATTTCATCCTGTCGTTACCCACCACCCCATAGTCAACCCTTCACACCGATAGAGTTCATTTTGTCGTTACCCACCACCCCATGGGCACCCCTTCACACCGACAGAGTTCACCTTCTCCTCACCCACCACTCCATGGTCACCCCTTCACACCGATACAGTTCATCTTGTCCTCACCTACCACCCCACGGTCACTCTTTCACACCGACAGAGTTCATCTTGTCGTTACTCACCACCCCATGGTCACCTCTTCACAATGATAGAGTTCAGCTTGTCCTTACACACCACCCCATGGTCACCTCTACACACCGAAAAGAGTTCACCTTGTCCTCACCCACCACCCCACGGTCACCCTTTCACACCGATAGAGTTCATCTTCTCGTAACCCTCCACCCCACGGTCAGCCCTACACACTGATAGAGTTCATCATTTCCTTACCCACCACCCCATGGTCACCCCTTCACACAGATAGAGATCCTCTTGTCGTTACTCACCACCCCATGGTCACGCCTTCACTCCGATAGAGATCCTCTTGTCGTTACCCACACCCCATGGTCAACCCTTCACACTGATGGAATTCATCTTGTCCTTACTCACCACCCCACGGTCACCCTTTGGCACTGATAGAGTTCATCTTGTCCTTACCCACCACACCATGGTCCCCCCTTCACACTAATAAGAGGTCGTCTTCTCCTTACCCACCACCCCATGGTCACCACTTCACACCGGTAGGAGTTCACCTTGTCCTCACCCACCACACCACGGTCACCCTTTCACACCGATAGAGATCCCCTTCTCCTCACCCACCACCCCATGGTCACCCCTTCACACTGATAGATTTCATCCTGTCGTTACCCACCACCCCACAGTCAACCCTTCACACCGATAGAGTTCATTGTGTCATTACCCACCACCCAATGGTCATCCCTTCAGACTGAGAGATTTCATCTTGTCCGCACCTACCACCCCATGCTCATCCCTTCACACTGATACAGTTGATCTTGTCATTACTCACCACCCCATGGTCACCCCTACACACTAATAGAGTTCATCTTGTCCTTACTCACAAGCCCATGGTCACCCCTTCACACTAATAGAGTTCATCTTGTCTTTACACACCACCCCATGGTCACCTCTACACACCGAAAAGAGTTCACCTTGTCCTCACTCACCACCCCATGGTCACCCTTTCACACTAATAGAGTTCATCTTCTCGTAAAACTCCACCTCTTGAGATCCTCTTGTCGTTACTCACCACCCCATGGTCACGCCTTCACTCCGATAGATATCCTCTTCTCGTTACCCAGCACCCCATGGTCAGCCCTTCACACTGATAGAGTTGATCTTGTCGTTACCAACCAGCCCATGGTCACCCCTTCACACTGAGACAGTTCATCTTGTCATTACCCACCACCCCACAGTCAACCCTTCACACTGATACAGTTCATCTTGTCCTTATTACCACCCCATGTCCACCCCTTCACTCCGATAGAGATCCTCTTCGCGTTACCCACCACCCCATGGTCTCCCCTTCACACTGATAGAGTCACTTTCTCCTCACCCACCACTCCATGGTCACCCCTTCACACTGATAGAATTCATCTTGTCCTTACTCACCACACAATGGTCACCCCTTCACAGTGATTAGAGTTCAGCATTGTCCTTACTCACCACTCCATGCTCACCCGTTCAAAATGATAGAGTTCACCTTGTCATTAACCACCACTCCATGATCCCGCTTCACACCGATAGAGTTCATCTTGTCGTTACCCACCACCCCATGGTCACGCCTTCACACTGATAGAGCTCATCTTCTCGTTACCCACCACCCCATGCACATCCCTTCATACCGATACAGTTCATCTTGTCCTCACCTACCACCCCACGGTCACCCTTTCACACCGACAGAGTTCATCTTGTCGTTACTCACCACCCCATGGTCACCCCTTCACACTGATAGAATTCATCTCGTCTTTACTCACCACCCCATGGTCACCCCTTCAGATTAATTGAGTTCATCTTGTCCTTACTCACCACCCCATGGTCACCCCTTCACACTGATAGAGTTCATCTTGTCTTTACACACCACCCCATGGTCACCTCTTCACATTAATTGAGTTCACCTTGTCCTCACCCACCACCCCACAGTCACCCTTTCACACTAATAGAGTTCATCTTCTCGTAAAACTCCACCTCTTGAGATCCTCTTGTCGTTACTCACCACACCAAGGTCACCCCTTCACACTGATAGAGATTCTCTTCTCGTTACCCACCACCCCATGGTCAGCCCTTCACACTGATACAGTTCATCTTGTCCTTATTACCACGCCATGGTCACGCCTTCACACTGATACAGTTCAACTTGTCGTTACTCACCACCCCATGGTCACCCCTTCACACTGATAGAGATCCTCTTGTCGTTACTCACCACACCATGCTCACCCGTTCAAAATGGTAGAGTTCATCATGTCTTTACCCACCACCCCATGGTCACCCGTTTACACCGATAGAGTTCACCTTCTCCTCACCCACCACTCCATGGTCACCCCTTCACACTGATAGAGTTCATCTTCTCGTTACCCACCACCCCGTGCACATCCCTTCACACCGATACAGTTCATCTTGTCCTCACCTACCACCCCACGGTCACCCTTTCACACCGACAGAGTTCATCTTGTCGTTACCATCCACCCCACGGTCACCCCTTCGCACTGATAGAGTTCATCTTGTCGTTACCCACCACACAATGGTCACCCCTTCACACTGAGAGAGTTCATCTTCTCATTACCCACTACCCCACAGTCAACCCTTCACACTGATACAGTTCATCTTCTCGTTACCCACCACCCTATGGTCACCCCTTCACACTGATAGAGTTCATCTTGCCATTACTCACCCACCAAGGTCACCCCTTAAAACTGAGTGTTCATATTGTCGTTACCCACAACCCCATGGTCACCCCTTCACACTGATAGAGTTCATCTTGTCCTTACCCACCACACAATGGTCACCCCTTCACAGTGATAAGAGTTCAGCATTGTCCTTACCCACCACCCCACGGTCACCCCTTCAAAATGATAGAGTTCATCATGTCTTTACCCACCACCCCATGGTCTCCCCTTCACACCGATAGAGTTCACCTTCTCCTCACCCACCACTCCATGGTCACCCCTTCACACTGATAGAGTTCATCTTCTCGTTACCAACCACCCCATGCACATCCCTTCACATCGATACAGTTCATCTTGTCCTCACCTACCACTCCACAGTCACCCTTTCACACCGACAGAGTTCATCTTGTCCTGACCCACCACACCATGGTCCCCCCTTCACACTGATAAGAGGTCATCTTCTCCTTACCCACCACCCCACGGTCACCACTTCACACCGGTAAGAGTTCACCTTGTCCTCACCCACCACCCCATGGTCACCCCTTCACACTGATAAAGTTCCTCTTGTCGTTACCAATCACTCCATGGTCACCCCTTCACAGTAATTGAGTTCATCTTGTCCTTACTCACCACCCCATGGTCACCCCTTCACACTGATAAAGTTCCTCTTGTCGTTACCAATCACTCCATGGTCACCCCTTCACAGTAATTGAGTTCATCTTGTCCTTACTCAGCACCCCATGGTCACCCCTTCACGCTGATAGAGATCCTCTTCTCGTTACCCACTACCCCATGGTCACCCCTTCACACAGATAAAGTTCTTGTCCTTACCCACAACACCATGGACACCCCTTCACACCAATAGAGTTCACCTTGTCTTATTCATCAGCCCATGGTCCCCCCCTCACACTGATAGAGTTCATCTACTCGTTACCCACCACCCCATGCACATCCCTTCACACCGATACAGTTCATCTTGTCCTCACCTACCACCGCACGGTCACCCTTTCACACCGACAGAGTTCATCTTGTCGTTACCATCAACCCCACGGTCACCCCTTCGCACTGATGGAGTTCATCTTGTCCTTACTCACCACCCCATGGTCCCCCCTTCACACTGATAAGAGGTCATCTTCTCCTTACCCACCACCCCATGGTCACCCCTTTACACCGGTAATAGTTCACCTTGTCCTCACCCACCACCCCACGATCACCCTTTCACACCGATAGAGTTCACCTTGTCCTCACCCACCTCCCCATGGTCACCCCTTCACACCGATAAAGTTCCTCTTGTCGTTACCCAGCACTCCATGGTCACCCCTCCACATTAATTGAGTTCATCTTGTCCTTACTCACCACCCCATGGTCACCCCTTCACACTGATAGATTTCATCCTGTCGTTACCCACCACCCCACAGTCAACCCTTCACACCGATAGAGTTCATTTTGTCGTTACCCACCACCCAATGGTCATCCCTTCAGACTGAGAGAGTTCATCCTGTCCTCACTGACCACCCCATGCTCATCCCTACACACTGATAGAGATGATCTTGTCGTTACTCACCACCCCATGGTCACCCTTTCACACTGATAGAGTTCATTTTGTCCTTACTCACAAGCCTATGGTCACCCGTTCACACCGACAGAGTTCATCTTGTCTTTACACACCAACCCATGGTCACCTCTTCACACCGAAAAGAGTTCACCTTGTCCTCACCCACCACGCCACCGTCACCCTTTCACACTAATAGAGTTCATCTTCTCGTAACCCACCACCCCACGGTCACCCCTTCACACTGATAAAGTTCATCATTTCCTTACCCACCAACCCCATGGTCACCCCTTCACACAGATAGAGATCCTTTTGTCGTTACTCACCACCCCATGGTTACTCCTTCACTCCGATAGAGATCCTCTTGTTGTTACACACCACACCAAGGTCACCCCTTAAAACTGAGAGATTTCATCTTGTCGTTACCCTCCACCCCATGGTCACCCCTTCGAACTGATAGAGTTCATCTTGTCCTTACCCACAACCCCCTGGTCACCCCTTCACACCGATAAAGTTCATCTTGTCGTTACCCACCACCCATGGTCACCTCTTCACACTGAGACAGTTCATCTTGTCTTTACACACCACCCCATGGTCACCTCTTCAAACCGAAAAGAGTTCACCTTGTCCTCACCCAATACGCCACGGTCACCCTTTCAGACTAATAGAGTTCATCTTCTCGTAACCCTCCACCCCACGGTCAGCCATACACACTGATAGAGTTCATCATTTCCTTACCAACCACCCCATGGTTACCCCATCACTCCGATAGAGATCCTCTTGTCATTACTCACCAGCCCGTGGTCACCCCTTCACACTGATAGAGTTCATCTTGTAGACACCCACCACCCCATGGTCACCCCTTCCGACTGGTAGAGTTCGTCTTGTCGTTACCGACCACCTCCACAGTCAACCCTTCACACCGATAGAGTTCATTTTGTCATTACCCACCGCCCAATGGTCATCCCTTCAGACTGTGAGAGTTCATCTTGTCCTCACCCAACACCCCATGCTCATCCCTTCACACCGATGAGAGTTCATCTTGTCGTTACACACCACCCCATGGACACCCCTTCACACTGATAGAGATCCTCTTGTCATTACTCACCAGCCCGTGGTCACCGCTTCACACTGATCAAGTTCATTTTGTCGTTACTCACCGCACCAAGGTCACCCCTTCACACCGATAGAGATCCTCTTGTCCTCACCCACCACCCCATGGTCACTCCATCACACTGATAGAGTTCACCTTTTCCTTACCCACCACCCCATGGTCACCGCTTCACATTAATTGAGTTGATCATGTCCTTACTCACCACCCCATGGTCACCCCTTCACACTGATAGATTTCATCCTGTCGTTACCCACCATCCCACAGTCAACTCTTCACACCGATAGAGTTCATTTTGTCGTTACCCACCACCCCATGGTCACCTCTTCACACTGAGAGAGTTCATCTTGTCCTCACCCACCACCCCATGCTCACCCCTTCACACTGACAGAGTTCCTCTTCTCGTTACTCACCACACCATTATAGAACAATATATAAATACAATGATGGTGCACTGGAGGTTACATTTATCATTAAAATGTGTTTATCACATTACCAGTGAGTGCACATGCCCCTTCCTACCTGCACCTTATCTTCTCTAAACACTCCGTCAATGAGGAGGTAAGTCCAGAACACGGGCCATTCACATTCAATATTTTCAAACAACTGCAATTCAGCAGAATCATAGTGCAGCCTGTTCGGGTCCTGAGAATAGAGACAATCTTCAATTACAGGGACTCTGTCATTGCTGTAAATTAACTCGCAAAGTTATGATGTTCAAAGACAATGAAAACAGTACCAATTTTCAAGGTTTAGCAAGATACAGGTGTGCCCCGCTTTTCGAACTTTCGCTTTACGAAACCTCACTGTTACGAAAGACCTACATTAGTACCCTGTTTTCGCTAACAGAAAGTGTTTTCACTGCTGTGAAAAAAGCAGCGTGCGAAAAAAAAGCAGCGCGCGCTAAAAGGCAGCACGTCGTGCGCCCCGAGCAGCCGCCCTCCCCAGGATTCGGAACGGCATTCTCGCCGGCATTGCTTAAACACGTGCCTGTGAGCAGCCGTTTGCAAGATGAGTTCTAACATATCGGAAAAGCCTGAAAGAGCTCGTAAGGGTGTTACACTTAACGTAAAACTAGACATAATTAAGCGTTTCAGTCGTAGTGAACGAAGTGAGGACGAAAGTGAGTTTGGCTTGTGGAAGTTGACGAAGATGATGTTGAAGAGGTTTTGGCATCTCATGACCAAGAACTGATAGATGAAGAGCTGATGCAATTGGAAGAGGAAAGGATAACAGCCGAAACTGAATGAGTAATGATAAAGTACGACTTTAATTTTGAAAGGGTATATAGGCTTAGGGGATAATTGCAGGATGGTTTGAGTGCTTACAAAAAACTGTATGATAGAAAAATGCGCGAGGCTCAGCAGTCAAGCAAGCCTTCCACATCAGACACAGCAGACAACGAACCTCGACCTTCGACATCAAGGCGGGCAGTCATTGGACATGAGCTGCCTGCTCTAATGGAAACTGACGACGAGATAACACCCCAGTGTCCCACCACCCCAACCCCCAGGCCGCGGACAGATACAGATTCGCAGAGAATGCAGCACCAGCCGGGAGGCACACAGCACATCTTTAAGAAAAAAGCTGAAATAAACAACCTAATTAATTAGATTGTTTATTTCGGCTTTTTTCTTAAAGATGTGCTGTGTGCCTCCTGGCTACCGCTGGACCCCTGCATGCTTCGCGGCAATGTATTGGGTTGCTGCCTGGAGGGTGGGGGCCACTGCAGCACCCAAACTCCGACTCAGTCTAACACACCATCATCAGTGTGCCCGACGCTGACCCAATTCCAGTAAGTGATACTACACTGTACATACATTATTTCTACTTTATATCGGCTGTGTATTTTTACGTGTTGTTTGGTATGATTTGGCAGTTTCATAGCTTAAAAGTTACTGGAGAGCGCTTGCGCTGTGTTTTTGCCGACGGCGCTTGCGTGAAATTTTTGCTACGCAGAACAGTTCAGGCAATGATTGTGGAAAACTATTTCTACTTTATATAAGCTGTGTATTTATCATATAATTCCTGCTTTTACTATATGTTACTGTTATTTTAGGTTTTATGTGTTATTTGGCATGATTTGGTAGGTTATTTTTGGGTCTGCGAACGTTCACAAAATTTTCCAATGCAAATAAATGGTAATTGCTTCTTCACTTTACGACATTCCGGATTACCAACTGTTTCATATGAACACTCTACCTTCAGATGGCGGGGGAAACCTGTACACGTCTCCAAAACAAGTGAGCACAACTTGAAGGTAAAGGTTGAGAAGGAACCTTAAGGGCAACTTTTTCATGAACTAGGAAGTGAGTATATTGAATACTCTGCCACCTGGCAGAGGAAGTGAGCATACTGAATGGCCTGCAGGTACAGTAGTATCATTTCTGAAGCAGTTAGATGGGTACATGAAGGGGTGGACCTTGGAGGCATAAAGGGGGAACAGAGGAAATACGAATGAGCTGGGAGGGCAGCGTGGTTGGCAGAAATTTGTTGACATGTATGGCCTGTATCCAAACTGCATTGTTCTGTCAGTGACTCCTTTGAAAGGAAACAGTGAGCTTTCACCATCATAAAAATTCTACACCTCACGTGGCTGTGTTGAATCAATACGCTGAATGTTGAAGGCAGCAGCTATGGACGGTTACAAACTGTTAGTCATATTCATACTCATAGTCATGCTATGATGGTTAAAAACTGGTAAGTGAAGGAGATTCAACACGGAGCACAAATTGCAAATGTGATGGACCCGGCTCACAGATCATACACATCTCATCTAACTACCAAAGATCATACTCATCTCATCTCACTACCACAGATCATACTCACCTCTTCTAACTAGCACAGATCATACTCATCTCATCACCACAGATCATAATCATCTCATCTCACTACCGCAAATCATACTCACCGCATCTCACTACCGCAGATCATACTCATCTCACAACCACAGATCATACTCACCGCATCTCACTACCGCAGATCATACTCACCGCATCTCACTACCACAGATCATATGCATCTCATCTCACCTCCTCAGATAATACTCACCTCATCACACTACCACAAATCATACTCATCTCATCACCACAGATCATAATCATCTCATCTCACCACAGGTCACACTCATCTCATCTCACTACCACAAACCATACTCATCTCATCTAACAACCACAGATCATACTCATCTCATCACCGCAGATCATACTCATCTCATCTCACTACCACAGATCATACTCATCTCATCTCACTACCATGGATCATACTAATCTCATCTCACTACCACAGATCATACTAATCTCATCTCAGTACCACAGATCATACTCATCTCATCTCACTACCACAGACCATACTCATCTCATCTCACTACCACAGATCATACTCATCTCATCTCACTACCACAGATCATACTAATCTCATCTCACTACCACAGATCATACTCATCTCATCACCACAGATCATACTCATCTCATCTCACTACCACAGATCATACTCATCTCACTACCACAGATCATACTCATCTCACTACCACAGATCATACTCATCTCATCTCACTACCACAGATCATACTCATCTCATCTCACTACCACAGATCATACTCATCTCATCTCACTACCACAAATCATACTCATCTCATCACCACAGATCATACTCATCTCATCTCACTACCACAGATCATACTCATCTCATCACCACAGATCATACTCATCTCATCTCACAACCACAGATCATACTCATCTCATCACCACAGATCATACTCATCTCATCTCACAACCACAGATCATACTCATCTCATCACCACAGATCATACTCATCTCATCTCACTACCACAGATCACACTCATCTCATCTCACTACCACAGATCACACTCATCTCATCTCTCTACCACAGATCATATTCATCTCATCACCACAGATCATACTCATCTCATCTCACAACCACAGATCATACTCATCTCATCTCACTACCACAGATCATACTCATCTCATCACCACAGATCATACTCATCTCATCTCACTACCACAGATCATACTCATCTCATCACCACAGATCATACTCATCTCATCTCACAACCACAGATCATACTCATCTCATCTCACTACCACAGATCATACTCATCTCATCTCACTACCACAGATCATACTCATCTCATCACCACAGATCATACTCATCTCATCTCACAACCACAGATCATACTCATCTCATCACCACAGATCATACTCATCTCATCTCACTACCACAGATCATACTCATCTCATCACCACAGATCATACTCATCTCATCTCACAACCACAGATCATACTCATCTCATCACCACAGATCATACTCATCTCATCTCACAACCACAGATCATACTCATCTCATCACCACAGATCATACTCATCTCATCTCACTACCACAGATCATACTCATCTCATCACCACAGATCATACTCATCTCATCACCACAGATCATACTCATCTCATCTCACTACCACAGATCACACTCATCTCATCTCACTACCACAGATCACACTCATCTCATCTCTCTACCACAGATCATATTCATCTCATCACCACAGATCATACTCATCTCATCTCACAACCACAGATCATACTCATCTCATCTCACAACCACAGATCATACTCATCTCATCACCACAGATCATACTCATCTCATCTCACTACCACAGATCATACTCATCTCATCACCACAGATCATACTCATCTCATCTCACTACCACAGATCATACTCATCTCATCACCACAGATCATACTCATCTCATCTCACAACCACAGATCATACTCATCTCATCTCACTACCACAAATCATACTCATCTCATCACCACAGATCATACTCATCTCATCTCACTACCACAGATCATACTCATCTCATCACCACAGATCATACTCATCTCATCTCACAACCACAGATCATACTCATCTCATCTCACTACCACAGATCATACTCATCTCATCACCACAGATCATACTCATCTCATCTCACAACCACAGATCATACTCATCTCATCTCACAACCACAGATCATACTCATCTCATCACCACAGATCATACTCATCTCATCTCACAACCACAGATCATACTCATCTCATCACCACAGATCATACTCATCTCATCTCTCTACCACAGATCATATTCATCTCATCACCACAGATCATACTCATCTCATCTCACAACCACAGATCATACTCATCTCATCTCACAACCACAGATCATACCCATCTCATCACCACAGATCATACTCATCTCATCTCTCTACCACAGATCATACTCATCTCATCACCACAGATCATACTCATCTCACGACCACAGATCATACTCATCTCATCTCTCTACCACAGATCATACTCATCTCATCACCACAGATCATACTCATCTCATCTCACAACCACAGATCATACTCATCTCATCTCACTACCACAGATCATACTCGTCTCATCTCTCTACCACAGATCATATTCATCTCATCACCACAGATCATACTCATCTCATCTCACAACCACAGATCATACTCATCTCATCTCACAACCACAGATCATACCCATCTCATCACCACAGATCATACTCATCTCATCTCTCTACCACAGATCATACTCATCTCATCACCACAGATCATACTCATCTCACGACCACAGATCATACTCATCTCATCTCTCTACCACAGATCATACTCATCTCATCACCACAGATCATACTCATCTCATCTCACAACCACAGATCATACCCATCTCATCACCACAGATCATACTCATCTCACGACCACAGATCATACTCATCTCATCTCACGACCACAGATCATACTCATCTCATCTCTCTACCACAGATCATACTCATCTCATCACCACAGATCATACTCATCTCATCTCACAACCACAGATCATACTCATCTCATCTCACAACCACAGATCATACTCATCTCATCACCACAGATCATACTCATCTCACGACCACAGATCATACTCATCTCATCTCTCTACCACAGATCATACTCATCTCATCTCTCTACCACAGATCATACTCATCTCATCTCACAACCACAGATCATACTCATCTCATCTCACAACCACAGATCATACTCATCTCATCACCACAGATCATACTCATCTCACGACCACAGATCATACTCATCTCATCTAACAAAAACAGATCATACTCATCGCATCTCACTACCACAGATCATACTCATCTCATCTCACTAACACAGATCATACTCATCTAATAACCACAGATCATATTCATCTCACAATCACACATCATATTCATCTCGCTACCACAGATCATACTCATCTCACTACCACAGATCATACTCATTTCATCTCACTACCACAGATCATACTCATTTCATCTCACTACCACAGATCATACTCATTTCATCTCACTACCACAGATCATACTCATTTCATCTCACTACCACAGATCATACTCATTTCATCTCACTACCACAGATCATACTCATCTCACTAGCACAGATCATAATCATCTCAACTCACTACCACAGATCATAGTCATCTCATCTAACCACAGATCATACTCATCTCATCTAATTACCACAGATCATACTAATCTGACAACCACAGTTCATACTCGTCTCAGCTAACAACCACAGATCATACTCATCTCATCTAACCACAGATCATACTAATCTGACAACCACAGATCATAATCATCTCAACTCACTACCACAGATCATACTCATCTCATCTAACCACAGATCATACTCATCTCATCTAACCACAGATCATACTCATATCACTACCACAGATCATAATCATCTCAACTCACTACCACAGATCATACTCATCTCATCTAACCACAGATCATACTAATCTGACAACCACAGATCATACTCATATCACTACCACAGATCATAATCATCTCAACTCACTACCACAGATCATAATCATCTCATCTCACTACCATGGATCATACTCATCTCATCTCACTACCATGGATCATACTCATCTCATCTCACTACCACAGATCATACTCATCTCATCTCAGTACCACAGATCATACCCATCTCATCTCACTACCACATACCATACTCATCTCATCTCAATACCACAGATCATACTCATCTCATCTCAATACCACAGACCATACTCATCTCATCTCAGTACCACAGATCATACTCATCTCATCTCAGTACCACAGATCATACTCCTCTCACTACCCCAGATCTTACTCATCTCATCACCATAGACCAAACTCATCTCATCTCACTACCACAGACCATACTCATCTCACTACCACAAATCATACTCATTTCATCTCACAACCACAGATCATACTCATTTCATCTCACTACCACAGATCATACTCATTTCATCTCACTACCACAGATCATACTCATCTCATCTCAGTACCACAGATCATACTCATCTCATCTCACTACCACAGACCATACTCATCTCATCTCAGTACCACAGACCATACTCATCTCACTACCACAAATCATACTCATTTCATCTCACAACCACAGATCATACTCATTTCATCTCACTACCACAGATCATACTCATTTCATCTCACTACCACAGATCATACTCATTTCATCTCACTACCACAGATCATACTCATCTCACTAGCACAGATCATAATCATCTCAACTCACTACCACAGATCATAGTCATCTCATCTAACCACAGATCATACTCATCTCATCTAATTACCACAGATCATACTAATCTGACAACCACAGTTCATACTCGTCTCAGCTAACAACCACAGATCATACTCATCTCATCTAACCACAGATCATACTAATCTGACAACCACAGATCATAATCATCTCAACTCACTACCACAGATCATAATCATCTCAACTCACTACCACAGATCATAATCATCTCAACTCACTACCACAGATCATACTAATCTGACAACCACAGATCATACTCATATCACTACCACAGATCATACTCACCTCATCTCACTACCATGGATCATACTCATCTCATCTCACTACCACAGATCATACTCATCTCATCTCAGTACCACAGATCATACTCCTCTCACTACCCCAGATCTTACTCATCTCATCACCATAGACCAAACTCATCTCATCTCAATACCACAGACCATACTCATCTCACTACCACAGATCATACTCATCTCACTACCACAGATCATACTCATCTCACTACCACAGATCATACTCATCTAACTACCACAGATCATAGTTATCTCATCTCACTAGCACAGATCATACTCACCTCGCTACAACAGATCTTACTCATCTCATCTCAGTACCAGAGATCATAATCATCTCATCTCACTACCACAGATCATACTCATCTCATCTCTCCACCACAGATCATACTCATCTCATCTCACTACCACAGATCATACTCATCTCATCTCAGTACCACAGATCATACCCATCTCATCTCACTACCACATACCATACTCATCTCATCTCTCCACCACAGATCATAATCATCTCATCTCACTACCACAGATCATAGTCATCTCATCTCACTACCACAGATCATATTCATCTCATCTCACTACCACAGATCATACTCATCTCATCTCAGTACCACAGATCATACTCATCTCATCTCACTACCACAAATCATACTCATCTCATCTCACTACCACAGATCATACTCATCTCATCTCACTACCACAAATCATACTCATCTCATCTCAGTACCACAGATCATACTCATCTCATCTCACTACCACAGATCATACTCATTCTCATCTCACTACCACAGATCATACCCATCTCATCTCAGTACCACAGATCATACTCATTTCATCTCACTACCACAGATCATACTCATTCTCATCTCACTACCACAGATCATACCCATCTCATCTCAGTACCACAGATCATACTCATCTCATCTCACTACCACAGATCATACTCATTCTCATCTCACTACCACAAATCATACTCATCTCATCTCAGTACCACAGATCATACTCATCTCATCTCACTACCACAGATCATACTCATTCTCATCTCACTACCACAGATCATACTCATCTCATCTCACTACCATGGATCATACTCATCTCATCTCACTACCATGGATCATACTCATTCTCATCTCACTACCACAGATCATACTCATTCTCATCTCACTACCACAGATCATACTCATCTCATCTCACTACCATGGATCATACTCATCTCATCTCACTACCATGGATCATACTCATTCTCATCTCACTACCACAGATCATACTCATCTCATCTCAGTACCACAGATCATACTCATCTCATCTCAGTACCACAGATCATACTCCTCTCACTACCCCAGATCTTACTCATCTCATCACCATAGACCAAACTCATCTCATCTCAATACCACAGACCATACTCATCTCATCTCAGTACCACAGATCATACTCCTCTCACTACCCCAGATCTTACTCATCTCATCACCATAGACCAAACTCATCTCATCTCAATACCACAGACCATACTCATCTCACTACCACAGATCATACTCATCTCACTACCACAGATCATACTCATCTCACTACCACAGATCATACTCATCTCACTACCACAGATCATAGTTATCTCATCTCACTAGCACAGATCATACTCACCTCGCTACAACAGATCTTACTCATCTCATCTCAGTACCAGAGATCATAATCATCTCATCTCACTACCACAGATCATACTCATCTCATCTCTCTACCACAGATCATACCCATCTCATCTCAGTACCAGAGATCATAATCATCTCATCTCACTACCACAGATCATACTCATCTCACTAACACAGCTCATACTTATCTCATCTCGCTACCATAGACCATAATCATCTCACTACCACATATCATACTCATCTCATCTCACTACCACAGATCATACTCTTATCACTACCACAGATCATACTCATCCCATCACACAGATCATACTCATCTCACTACCACAGACCATACTCATCCCATCACACAGATCATACTCATCTCATCTCACTACCACAGACCATACTCATCTCACTACCACAGACCATACTCATCCCATCACACAGATCATACTCATCTCATCTCACTAACACAGATCATACTCATCTCATTACCACAGATCATACTCATCTCACTACCACAGATTATACTAACATCATCTCACTACCACAGATCATACTCATCTCATCTCACTACCATAGATCATACTCATTTCATCTCACTACCACAGATCATACTCATCTCATCTCACTAGCACAGATCATACTCATATCACTACCACAGATCATACTCATCTCATCGCACAACCACAGATCATACTCATCTCACTAACACAGATCATATTCATCTCATCTCACTACCACAGATCATAGTCATCTCATCTCACTACCACAGATCATATTCATCTCATCTACTACCATAGATCATACTCATCTCATCTCACTACCCACACTTGCCTTCATATGGTTTCAGATAAGGTCCCAGTATCACCACCAAAAGATTTCCGAAAGCTCTGTGGTCCATGGTGGGAGCAAGGCTGCAGAGAGCACATACAAAGGCCTCACCCTCACAGTGTCCAATTGCCACTCACAACTTGAGCTGTCACACATCGTCCACCAATTCTAAATGCTTCTAAAATACTGTTTAAGTAATAGACTTAAAAATAAAAACAAAATCCCATAAAACCAAATTAAAAGTGGAATTTAACAGAAAGTTGTGATTTTAATCTGTTACGAAAAACATCAAAACCATTAGCATTACTTACCTGTCTTGTGAAGGTCAGTAATTGTGTCAAACAGACTGAGCACAATGGATACACAGCATGAAGCTGAAGGGCCAGATATGAAGTGCTAATCTCAGCCGTGCGTCTGGAATAAATTCTAAATTATCCAGGACACAGCATCCCACCTGATTGGCACTGCATGCAATACACAAAAAACATCCATTCTGCCCACCATGGGTACATACTGCCTTCTGTGTGGACTCGTTACTCACCCAGACAACTGCAATAGCACCTTTCAAATCTGTGATCTCTATCACCAACACAACAAAGGCATCAGGTGTAAGAGATCACCACTACCTACAGTTACCCCTCCATGTTGTTCATCAAGTGACCGGGAAATATAAAACCATTCTTTCATCATCTCTGGATCCAAGTATTTGAACTCTCTCCCCATAGGCACTGGGAATGCAACTTTATCGTAAGGACTGCAGTGGCTCACCCTTACTTCTTCATAGCCAACTGGGCAAGACAAATAATAAATACAGTGGATTCTGGATAATTGGGCCATTAGTTAATCGGGGCAGCTAACTCTTAAAGAACAAGAACTAATCAATAAAATAGCCAGGATTCCCTTTGTTTGTTTGGGAACTATGCCGTGTAATTGGGGATGGAGGCTGTCACCAAACAGTTTCTAACTGTCATCAGTCACAGGCACTTGTGTGGCTGTCAGACACAACACTGTGCTTAAAGCCAACAGTTTTTAACAAGGGTCAGTTGCATGTGTTTGTGTTGTAAAAGCAGTGATTTTTGTCACTGATGGTTGATGAGAAATAAACAGCAAGACAACTCAGAACTGTTTTGCTCACTGCAGTTTCGAGAATTCAGGTTTGGTGATGCCAGAAATGACCAGGAGTGAAAATGAAATGATTTCATTGCTTTAACAAGAAAGGAACTACGAAGAATTTGAAGGTATTAGCAATCACCTTGAATGTTACAATGAAAACGAAGATTTGGAGGAAAGGATTGTGTGAAGACAGTCCATTATCTATACTAGGTGTCTGCACTGACTTTGTTCATTTACATCAGTGTACGCTGGATAAATTCCTCCATCCATAACTATTAGGAACAAATATACAGCTTTATAGTCCTGTAGTAGTACTGACAATGTTCTAACTTATTCTGTTTTCATTCAAATACATAATATGTTACTCCGTTAAATGGTAACTTCCCTTTTTTACCTTTTAACTATTTCCATGAAACTTTGGCTAACTGGGGCAAATGCTTAATTGGGCCAAAATGTACTGGTCCCAATGTGTCCCAATTAACCAGAATCCACCGTACTTCCCTGCAAAACCCTTGAAAAATTAATAAATGAAAAAGTGACTGCAACAGCTTTCCGTATGCACATGCTACAGTGCTGAAACGCAGAATTCTGAAACACAAACTACATGCATTGGAGCTAAGCTAAGTTGCCCTCACTCCCTTGAACTACTAGGATCTGACTCACTGATTTTTGCAGATTTCCCATTTGGTCAAATGATGCACGTATCAATTAATATGCAACATAAAATAATCTCTGTATACCAACCTCTCTTGGAGTTTTGTATCCATCTCTTAGAAATCGACAGCAGCCATATCGTCCCTGTACAACAGAAGTTAAACAATCACTAACAAAATGTGGGCAGGGCAAGCACAATAGGCTGGACCACATACCACTGCAAAATATGAAGTTATCATTAGAGATAAATCTGTTATGTAGTGACACAGTGTCCACCCCATACAAATGTTTTCCAGGGAATTCCCACCTGACCCGCAAGCTTTGCCTCACAATACACAGATAAATGTACCAGTTAGACACAATCTATGAAGGCTAAAGGTCCAACAGGTAGGCTGCTGTATAAAATATTTTTAAATAAAATGAACAAAATGTAGTGCTCTAGTGCTCATTGACCTCAGAGAACATGCCCTGCACAGTTCCACAGATATCAGACAAATAAAACAGTCCTTTGAATGATTCGGCCTTTCACCTGGGGTAACTGTTAATCAGCTCACCAGAGGCTTCTCGTTCTCCTTCCATGGTGAGTTGCAGCAACCTCTACAGGTGGACGTAGACAGCCCCAATCACAAGAGAGGAAAGGATGTAGGTAAACACTCACAAACAAGAGAAAATCTGCAGATAATGGAAATCCAAGCAACACACACAAAATGCTGGAGGAACTCAGCAGCCCTGGCAGCAACTATGGAAAAGACGTTTTGGATCGAGACCCTTACCGGCCTGATTAGCTCTGGACCTCCCAACCACTGCCGCCAACCTCATAGTTCCCTCACCCCACACTTCCTGTTTCTACCTCCTACCCAAGATCCACAAACCTGCCCGTCCAAGTAGACCGATTGTTTCAGCTTGTTCCTGCCCCACTGAACTCATATTTGCATACCTCGACTCTGTTTTATCCCCCCTAGTGCAGATCCTACCTACCTACATCTGTGACACCTCACACGCTCTAGATCTTTTTAATGATTTCGAGAACCCTGGCCCCCATCATCTTATTTTCACCACGGATGTCCAGTCCCTATACACCTCCATCCCCCATCAGGAATGCCTCAAAGCTCTCTCATTTCTTTCTGGACACCAAACCCAAACAGTTCCCCTCCACCACCACTCTCCTGTGTCTGGCAGAACTTACCCTCACTCTTCATAATTTCTCCTTTGGCTCTTCCCACGTCCTTCAAACAAAAGGTGTAGGCATGGGCACTCGCATTGGTCCCAGCTATGCCTGCCTGTTTGTTGGCTTCGTGGAACAGTCTATGTTCCAAGCCTACACTGGTGTCACTCCCCAACTTTTCCTACGCTACACTGATGACTGCATTGGGGTTGACTCCTGCAACCATGCAGAATGCACTGACTTCATCAACTTTCCTTCCAATTTCCACTCTGCCATCAAATTTACCTGCTCCAGGTGTGAGCCACGGTGGCAGGGCCTCTGGCACTGAGTCTGACCCTGTGGTGCAGAAGGGTGGGACGGAGAAGAGGAGAGCTGTCGTCATTGGAGACTCTATAGTCAGGGGAGCAGACAGGAGATTTTGTGGACGTAAGAAGGACACCCGTATGGTTTGTTGCCTCCCGGATGCCAGGGTCCAGGATGTCTCTAACCGGGTACACAACATCCTGGTACGAGAGGGAAAGCAACCAGAAGTCGTGATACATGTTGCCACCAACGACATAGGCAGGAAGAGGGATGAGGTCCTGAAGTGTGAGTTTCGGGAACTAGGCAGAAGGCTGAAGAACAGGACCTCAAGGGTAGCATTGCCAGTGCTACGTGACAGTGATGGTAAGAATTGGAGGAGATGGCAGTTGAATGCGTGGCTGAGGAGTTGGTGCAGGGAGCAGGGTTTTAGATTTTTGGATCATTTGGATCTCTTCTGGGGAAGGTGGGACCTGTACAGATTGGACGGGTTGCACCTGAACACGAGGGGGAGCAATATTCTTGCAGGTAGGTTTGCTAGCATGGTTCAGGAGGGTTTAAACTAATTTGCGAGGGGGATGGGACCCGGAGCAATAGAGCAGTGAAAGAAGTGCATGGAGTAAAGCCAGATCTAACATATAGAGAGGCTTCGAGGAAAGAGAAGCAGAATAAAGGGTGTAAAGGTAGTAAGGTAGAAGAGCTAAAGTGTGTGTACCTTAATGCAAGAAGCATCAGGAATAAAGGTGATGAACTGAGAGTTTGGATACATACATGGAATTATGATGTAGTGGTCATTACAGAGACTTGGCTGGCACCAGGCCAGGAATGGATTCGCAATATTCCTGAATTTCAGTGCTTTAAAAGGGATAGAGAGGGCAGAAAAAGGGGAGGAGGGGTGGCATTACTGGTCAGGGATACTATTACAGCTACAGAAAGGGTGGGTGATATAGCAGGATCCTCTTTTGAGTCAGTATGGGTGGAAGTCAGGAACAGGAAGGGAGCAATTACTCTATTGAGGGTATTCTACAGGCCCCCTGGAAGCAGCAGAGATACAGAGGAGCAGATTGGGAGGCAGATTTTGGAAAGGTGCAAAAATAACAGGGTTGTTATCATGGGTGACTTTAACTTTCCTAATATTGATAGGCACCTGATTAGTTCCAAGGGTTTAGATGGGGCAGAGTTTATTAAGTGTGTCCAGGACAGATTCCTGTCACAGTATGTGGACAGGCCGACTAGGGGGAATGCCATACTAGATCTAGTACTAGGTAACGAACCAGGTCAGGTCACAGATCTCTCAGTGGGTGAGCATCTGGGGGACAGTGACCACCGCTCCCTGGCCTTTAGCATTATCATGGAAAAGGATAGAATCAGAGAGGACAGGAAAATTTTTAATTGGGGAAGGGCAAGTTATGAGGCTATAAGGCTAGAACTTGCGGGTGTGAATTGGGATGATGTTTTTGCAGGGAAATGTACTATGGACATGTGGTTGATGTTTAGAGATCTCTTGCAGGATGTTAGGTATAAATTTGTCCTGGTGAGGAAGATAAAAACCATGGGTGACAAGTGAGGTGGAAAATCTAGTCAGGAGGAAGAAGGCAGCATACATGAGGTTTAGGAAGCAAGGATCAGATGGGTCTATATTGAGGAATATAGGGAAGCAAGAAAGGAGCTTAAGAAGGGGCTGAGAAGAGCAAGAAGGGAGCATGAGAAGGCCTTGGCGAGTAGGGTAAAGGAAAACCCCAAGGCATTCTTCAATTATGTGAAGAACAAAAGGATGACAGGAGTGTAGGTAGGACTGATTAGAGATAAAGGTGGGAAGATGTGCCTGGAGGCTGTGGAAGTGAGTGAGGTCCTCAATGAATACTTCTCTTTGGTATTCACCAATGAGAGAGAACTTGATGACAGTGAGGACAATATGAGTGAGGTTGATGTTCTGGAGCATGTTGATATTAAGGGAGAGGAGATTTGTATTTGTTAAAATACATTAGGACGGATAAGTCCCTGGGGCCTGACGGAATATTCCCCAGGCTGCTCCATGAGGCGAGGGAAGGATTGCTGAGCCGCTGGCTGGGATCTTTATGTCCTCGTTGTCCACGGGAATGGTACCAGAGGATTGGAGGGAGGCGAATGTTGTCCCCTTGTTCAAAAAAGGTAGTAGGGATAATCCGGGTAACTACAGACCAGTGAGCCTTACGTCTGCGGTGGGAAAGCTGTTGGAAAAGATTCTTAGAGATAGGATCTACGGGCATTTAGAGAATCATGGTCTGATCAGGGACAGTCAGCATGGATTTGTGAAGGGCAGATCGTGTCTAACAAGCCTGATAGAGTTCTTTGAGGAGGTGACCAGGCATATAGATGAGGGTAATGCAGTGGATGTGATCTACATGGATTTTAGTAAGGCATTTGACAAGTTTCCACACGGTAGACTTATTCAGAAAGTCAGAAGGCATGGGATCCAGGGAAATTTGGCCAGGTGGATTCAGAACTGACTTGCCTGCAGAAGGCTCGTGGTGGAGGGAGTACATTCTGATTGGAGGGTTGTGACTAGTGGTGTCCCACAAGGATCTGTTCTGGGACCTCTACTTTTCGTGATTTTTATTAATGACCTGGATGTGGGGGTAGAAGGGTGGGTTGGCAAGTTTGCAGACGACACAAAGGTTGGTGGTGTTGTGGATAATGTGGAGGATTGTCGAAGATTGCAGAGAGACATTGATAGGATGCAGAAGTGGGCTGAGAAGTGGCAGATGGAGTTCAACCCAGAGAAGTGTGGGGTGGTACACTTTGGAAGGACAAATTCCAAGGCAGAGTACAAAGTAAATGGCAGGATACTTGGTAGTGTGAAGGAGCAGAGCGATCTGGGGGTACATGTCCGCAGATCCCTGAAAGTTGCCTCACAGGTGGATAGGGTAGTTAAGAAAGCTTATGGGGTGTTAGCATTCATAAGTTGAGGGATAGAGTTTAAGAGTCGTGATGTATTGATGCAGCTCTATAAAACTCTGGTTAGGCCACACTTGGAGTACTGTGTCCAGTTCCGGTCATCTCACTATAGGAAGGATGTGGAAGCATTGGAAAGGATACAGAGGAGATTTACCTGGATACTGCCTGGTTTAGAGAGTATGCATTATTTTCAGAGATTAAGGAAGCTAGGGCTTTACTCTTCGGAGAGGAGGATGAGAGGAGATATGATAGAGGTGTACAAGATATTAAGAGGAATAGATAGAGTGGATAGCCAGCGCCTCTTCCCCAGGGCACCACTGCTCAATACAAGAGGACATGGCTTTAAGGTAAGGGGTGGGAAATTCAAGGGGGATATTAGAGGAAGGCTTTTTTACTCAGAGAGTGGTTGGTGTGTGGAATGCACTGCCTGACTCAGTGGTGGAGGCAGATACACTCGTGAAGTTTAAGAGACTACTAGACAGGTATATGGAGGAATTTAATGTAGGGGGTTATATAGGAGGCAGGGTTTGAGGGTCGGCACAACATTGTGGGCCAAAGGGCCTGTCATGTGCTGTACTATTCTATGTTCTATGTTCATTTCCAACACCTCCCCCCACCCCACCTTTCTCAATCTCTCTGTTTCTGTCTCTGGAGGCAGCTTGTCTGCTCATGTTTATTATAAACCCGCTGACTCTCACACCCACCTGGACTATACCTCTTCCCCCCATTACTTGTAAAAACGTCATCCCCTTCTCTCAATTCCTCCGTCTCCGCCACATCTGCTCTCAGGATGAGACATTATGTTCCAGAAGCAAGGAGATGTACTTCTTCTGCAAAGCAAGGGGCTTCCCTTCCTCCACCATCAACGATGCCCTCAACCACATCTCTTCCATTTCATGCATGTCTGCCTTCACCCCATCCTCCCACCACCTCACCAGGGATAGGGTTCCTCTTGTCCTCACCTACTGCCCCAGCAGTCTCCACGTCCAGCACATAATTCTCTAAAATTTCCGCCATCTCCAATGGGATCGTATCACCAAGCACATCTTGCCCTCCCCCCCACCCCCCCAGCTTTCTGCTTTCTGCAGGACCACTGCCTAAGTGACTCCCTTCTCTATCTGTCCCACCTCACTGAACTCCCTCCTGGCACTTATCCTTGCAAGTGGAACAAATGTCACACCTGCCCCTACACCTCCTCCCTCACTACAATTCAGGGCCCCGGACAGTCCTTCCAGGGACTGTATCCAGTGCTCCTGGTGTGGCCTCCTGAATATCGGTGAGACTCATTGTGGATTGGGAGACTGCTTCGCTGAACGTCTACACTCCATCTGCCAGAAACAGCGGGATCTCCCGGTAGCCACCAGTTTTAATTCCACTTCCCATTCCGACATGTCAGTCCATGGCCTCCTCTGCTGTCTGTGGTGATGAGACCACACTCAGGCTGGAGGAGCAACACCTTGCATTCCTTCAGGGTAGCCTCCAACCTGATGGCATGAACATCAATTTCTCAAACTTCTGGTAATGTCCCCTCCCCCTTCACCATTCCCCATTCCCATTTCCCTCTCTCACCTTATCTCCTTAACCTACCCATCACCTCCCTATGGGTCTCCTTCCCCTTCTCTTTCTTCCATGGCCTTCTGTCCTCTCCTATCAGACTCGCCATTCTCCATCCCTGTATCTCTTTCACCAAGCAACTTCCCAACTCTTTAGTTCACCCCTCTCCCACTTCCTAGTTTCACCTATCTCCTTGTGTTTCTTCCTCCCCTGTAACTCTGACTCATCATTTTGTCTCCAGTCCTAATGAAGGGCCTCAGCCCAAAACATCGACTATACTCTTCTCCACAGATGCTGTAGATGCCTGGTTCCTATGGTTGTCATAGCTGGGGGGTGGTAGTGGAGATAAACTCCAAATGTCTCTAACAGCCTCTGACAACCAAGTCCAACTCTTGGCCTCTACGCATGACCTAGCTACTAGGCCCAGCAGAACTGTTTCTACTGACAAGGGAAGGGCCAAAGGCCAACCACAGGTGCCTCAAAACCAGTTTTTTCAGGCAGCTGGGACTCGTAAGCCTTGGATGGCAGCCCGCCGAGGAGTAGAAAAACCCATGGGAAAGGCTTTGGGAGTAAATCCCAAGGAAGAAATCTGGAGCCGAGGTCCCCAAGGCAGTTTGATGTTGTTCACAACTTCACTCTGGTAGCTTCTGTGACGACACTGGTGCCAAGCTGTATCGGCGCTTGCTCTCCCCTTGGACTACATCAGTGACGTGGAGAGGGGGAACCCGCTACATGGGCAACAGCCGGTTCTTCAATCCTTCCCACCCAGGCTCGCGCCCTGCAGAGGACACAGTTTACGAGAGACACAAATCCATAATCCCCTGGGATCAACGGCTGCCGACTAAATATGCTGTGGCACGTGGCCAAGTGGTTAAGGCGTCGGTCTAGTGATCTGAAGGTCGCTAGTTCGAGCCTCAGCTGAGGCAGTGTGTTGTGTCCTTGAGCAAGGCACTTAACCACACATTGCTCTGTGATGACACCGGTGCCAAGCTGTATGGGTCCTAGTGCCCTTCCCTTGAACAACATCGGTGGCGTGGAGAGGGGAGACTTGTAGCATGGGCAACTGCCAGTCTTCCATATAACCTTGCCCAGGCCTCAGTCAACATCAAAAATGGATGGACAGCCGAAGAAGAAGAAGATGACTAAATATGCTGCCTGGCCTGCTGAGTTCCTTCAGCATTTGTGACAGGTGAACACTCAGTCCATCCAGCTGGTACAGGGGTACAGGGGTACAGGTGTCCTGGCTGACCTGCATCATTTCCATTACTGACCTTGTTTGTCCTTCAATACTTCTGCCTACATAAATCAATTTCAGTTGATGAAGCCCTCCAATGGCACTCCACCGCATTATTTTGGGGGAGGCAGAGCTAAGAGTCCTACTACCCTTTGTGTGAAGGAACATCACATAATAGTTATCTAACCTTGAGTTTCTGCCCTCTTGTTTGCCTGCAAGATGGTTTCCGTTGTCTATCCCCTCAATTCTTTTTGATTGTCCTCAACAAGATACCTCTCTACAAAAGATGATACAGGAGTGAGCAACTGTGTGGATTGGAGGAAATGAGTTGCCTCTGGAAAGGAATTACCGGAATTCTGCAATGCTGGAGCATAATTTCTACCCCTCACAATTTCAGCAGCCAGGAGTTAAAGCCACCAACATGTCCTTTATCTCTAGGGATTATCTCTTTGCTTTACTGATTTTGGTATTCACATCTCTATCTATTGCTGCTTCTCCTTCATTTAGAAAGTCTACTGTTCTTGAATCCAAAGTGAATAATCTTACACTTCCCTACAGTGAGTTCATCTGCTACTCTACCATTCACTTTATTTATCAATCACCCTTTGCAACTATCTGCAACAAATTATTTTCTGTAAAATCCACTTGACAGAATCAGCATAATTATACACAAACAAGAAAAAATCTGCAGATGCTGGAAATCAAAGTAATACATACAAAATGCTTGAGGAACTCAGCAGGCCAGGCAGCACCTATGGAAAAGAGTAATAGGCATCTGTTAGTCTTGTGAGACCATGGATTTGTGCCTTGGAAGGTTTCCAGGGCACAGGCCTGGGCGAGGTTATATGGAAGACCGGCAGTTGCCCATGCTACAAGTCTCCCCTCTCCAAGTCACCGATGTTGTCCAAGGGAAAGGCACTAGGGCTAATACAGCTTAGTACTGGTGTCGTCGCACAGCAATGTGTGGTTAAGTGCCTTGCTCAAGGATACAACGCGCTGCCTCAACTGAGGCTCAAACTAGTGACCTTCGGATCACTAGACCGATGCCTTAACCACTTGGCCACGCGTAAACAGTTGGTGTTTTGGGCAGAAACCCTTCATCAGGACTGGGAAAAGAGATTAGAAGTCAGCATAAGAAGATAAAGAGGAAGGGAGGAAGAAGTACAAAGTAGGAAGGGTTAGTAAAGAGCTGGTAAGTCAATTGGTGAAAGAGATACAGGGCTGGAGAAGGGGGAATCTGATAGGAGAGGACAGAAGGCCATAGAAGAAAGGGGAGGACTACCAGAGGGAGGTGATGGGCAGGTAAGGAGAAAAGGTGAGAGAGAGAGAAAGAGTGAAGGAGGGAGAGCAATTACTGGAAGTTCGAAAATTGATGTTTGAGAAATCGATATAATTATACATATAGCTCTCAGTTGCCTCATCCTAGTCATTTATAAACACAGTGCTGCTATCCACTTCCTGTCAACTGGTTTACTGCTTCATTCTCACACTCACTTTCATCCTCCTAACCAATTCTTTACCGAGGACATTGGAAAGGACATATATAAGAGTCAATAAGAGGCAACATCCATCATCATGAACTCCCCACCATGTGGGCCATGCCCTCCTCTCAATGCTGTCATCGAACAGGAGACACTGGAGCCTACAGACTTAAACATCAAGGCTCAATTTCTCCCCACTGCCACGAGGAATCAACCTGAAAAAATTTTTTTCTCTCTCTTTGATCTTACATGAGTGTTGCTACTTTTTCTTGCATATAAAACTTATGTTTAATTTATGTTATCTTAAGTTTATTTTAATTTATATTTGTCCTCATAATGTAGTGTTGCTGCCGGTGAAAGCTAATTTTCATATCCTACACCCTTTCCCCTGTGTTTGTATGCCCATGACAACAATAAACTTGAACTTGCAATAGTCTCCAAATCCAGATTCTCCCAATTCCTTGGGTTGAATCTCACTGAAATCAACTTGGTCAGCTGCAGAGAACACAGTTGTTCAATGTACGGGAGCTTACTTGCAGCTTGGTAATGATTTCATTCTTTGTCACATTCACCAGATCAATGTCTTCCACAGCAAAGGCAGGGTAGGAAATAATTGAAAGCAGCCCAGCATCAATCTCTTTTGATGTAGACGCTCTGGGTAGCATAGAAAGAAGAATGGACTGGAATAGAAGAAAAAAATCAATTAATCGCAATCAAACCAATGTACTTGGACTGACCCATGGAAAAGATCTGGCCCAAATTGTATCCCAGACTATGTCATTAGCTCCTACACAGATCAGTTGGCAGAGGTATTTGCAGATAGTTTTAACCTTTCCCTGCATCAATCTTAGATTCCCATCTGCTTTAGGAAGACCAATTTCCTAGAGTCTAAGAGAAACAAGGTAATGTGCCTCAACGGCTGCCAGCCAGTAATTCTAACATCCACCATCACAAAGTGCTTTGAGAGGCTGGTCATGGCATGCCTTAACTCCAGCCTCCTAGACAACCTCGACCCACTACAGTTGCCTGCCCCGGAACAGGTCTATGGCAGAAGGCATCTCTTGACCCAATATTCATCTCTGGACCATCTATGGTTTATAATATACAGTCATGCCTTCAGTACTGTAATTCCCAGCAAACTCATCTCCAAATCCCTGGACTTGGGACACATCACCTCTCTTTGCAACTGGATCCTGACTTCCTGACTAACAGACTGTAGTCAACAAGAATAGGTAGCAACACCTCCACATCAAATATCTTAAACACTGGTCCCCAATGAAGCTGTATTCTCAGCCTCCTACTCGACTCCCTACACACACATGATTACGTGGCCAAATTCAGTTCTAACCTTACAAGTTTCCAGATAATACAACACAAGGAGTGAACTTCCTGCCCTGGTCCAACCACATTGATGTCACAGCCAAGGAAGCTCACTAGGGCTTTTACTTCCTCAGGAGGCTAAAGAAATTTGGCAAGCATCACAGCTTGGTATGGGAACTGCACTGCACAGTGCATGAAACCATTGTGTTATCAACACAGCCCAGCACATCACAGAGACATTGACAGAGCTCTTGGCACATCACGGAGACCATCCTACCCTCCATGGACTCTGTCTACACTTCTCATTGCCTTAGTAAAGCAGCCAACATAATCAAAGACCCCTCCTACTACAAGATACCAAACCCTGGAAGCATGTACAACCAGGCTCAAGAACAGTTTCTGTACTGCTGTTGTAGGACTATTTAATGGTTCCCTTGTACAATAAGATGGACTCTTGACTTCAGATCTACCTTACACATTACTGTCTACCTGCACTGCCTCTGTACTCTCACACTTTAATCTGCATTCTGTTACTACTTTACCTTGTACTGCTCAATATACTGTAGATTGAGTACAAGGTGAATTAGTCTGTACAACTGATATGCAAGACCAATTCTAACCTCGGTACAAGTAATAGACCAATTGCAATTCCCAGCACTCCCTCAGGATTACCTGGCAATGTTGTACCTCATCCGGAAGAACATGGATGACTGATCTTGGGCCTCCACAGGCTCCAAACAAATCCAGCTCATCGATTGCCTCCAGAGCTGCCTGCAAGTACAGAGGACAATTAAATGGATCCAAAAACATCCAAGCCAGGCCTGGCCCGTCTACTTGGAGCCAACCATTACCCAGGCTGTCCCATTTCAAGCATTGCTGATCATTTGGATAAATATATCAAACTGGTTCAGCTGGTTTAAATAGTAAAATTCACTTGAATTTGCCACCCAGTTCATGGAAGTAAATGTTTTGTTTCTATGAACATACAACAGGAATTCTGAACTAAAACCTTGCCATTCGTTGAAATTCAATTAAATGTGTTTAAACGATCACTGGGTGAGTCTGGTCTGCTTTTCTCAGCCTTGAGTACAACTTTCTTAATTAAACTTTGACAATTTTCAAGCACAAAGATAAACAGAGGTGTGCATTTAATAAATCTCAAATATTTTAATGAATTGCTATTAACATAATTCCTTAATTTTCTTAAATATCCTTTCAGTGCAAGTGATTGGGGACACGCGCCTTGTTTAATGGAAGCCCATCACAGACAGGCTTGTTAACAGGTGCCTCCACTGTAACACCCTGTCTGCTCTTGAGGTTTACTTGACATAGAGTGGGACATGTCAAACAACTTTATTTTATGTAACTCGTGGTGCTGAGTGCTTTGAAACCAATTATTTGAGTCTGCAACTTAAGTCTGAGAAGTTAGACCCAAATAGGGTCTAAAATAAATTAAGTTAGACCTAAGATCACCACAGTAACTGAGTGAGTGAACTGTACATTTTAACAGTTTTTCTTTTACTTAGGAACCTCAAAACAACAGGAAAATTGAATCCAGCTCCTGAGCTTTGCATTTTCATCTGCAACTCTGAACATAACCCATGGTGATCTTTCTTCTTTGAGTTTTACCCAGCCACCATGTGCACACTGAAGTGCTCTCATGATAAATACTTTAAATGGTGACAGTGGGTTAACCCCAGTGGAACCAAGACAAGTTGGAGCTGGGGCCTCTGTCATACTTTTGAGCACTGCAGGGTAGGCTTGTTACGGAGGAGTACTCTTTATATCAGATTTCACTGGGGCCAAATTCCTCCTTAGAAGGGCAAAGCAAGCATACATTCTTTGCATCTGTCACATGCAATCAACTGCCATGACAAAGCTAATGCTTTGTAACCTCTTTCCGATATCTAACTCCCCACCTGCCCTACAAACATGCCTGTGCTGTGAAATGCAACATTAACATGTGTTAGTCTATGCTCAGTGAGTACAAAACAGGACCTGTGGTCCACAACATCTGCACTGGGACGGGGTGACAGTTAAACAAGCAGAATTATTTTGTTGTTGGAGCTGGAAATAGAGTGTTTCAATACCCTGCTGGCTTCAGCCTTGTGCGTGGTGAAGAAGACTTTGAGGAATCAACAAAGAAAACCCACCTCCACTCTCTACTACTGGAGGCATGGTACTTATGTTCCTGGTTTAATTAAGCTGTCAGGATGCCACGATGGGACCCAGGTATTTACTTCGCAGAACGTCCTTCCAGCCCAATGAGAAGCCATACCAGCAACCCGCTTATTTAATCCTAGTCTAATCACAGAAGAATTTACAATGACCAACCAGTACATCTTTACACTGTGGGAGGAAACCACAGTGGAAGCCCTCACAGTCACAGGAAGAACGTAGAAATTCCTTACAGATGGCGCCAGAATGGAACTCAGAGCTGAATTATTGTCATGCTAACTGCTGGGCTTCTGAGGTGCCTCAGAAGTCGTCTGATATCTCCTTGTTGGATCTGCTTGTGACACAAATACCACAAAGCAACTCACGTCTGAATGTTGTCTAGGTCTTACTGTGCGCAGATATGGGCTGCCACACTTGCTCAGAAATATATTTTCAGATTTCAGTTTCAAAGTTATTTATCACAGGCACAGCATAACTTACAGTGAAATGTGTTTGCGTTAACAACCAACATACCCAACAATGTCACCGAGCTGCGTCTCCATTGAGCTAGTAGCTCAGACTTGGCTGCTTTTTGAGGTTTGTAGGATTGGCTTTGGGGACAGAGAGGGGACTTAGCATTTAGGGACAGACTTGTGGAGGAGTTAGAGGTCAGGCCAGACTCGAGGCCTCCTCTTTGACGTGTGACAAAGGACAGGGCATACAGGTTCTGATGTCAGGCCAGCAGACCAGCAAGAATTAGGGCTGGTGGCCTCCCCCTACAACTACCAGGTCAGCAAGTCATCGATGGGTTCCTGGTTTGAAGTTCCATGCGACCAATGGGAAGGAGGACTGGTGAATCGGCGAGACCAGTATTTGGAGCTTAGTGTTCAGGATATGGAGTTCGGGCAGGATCTTCATTCAACAAGTCGATGATGATGAATGAGGGTCGATATTGAAGACAGAAGCCCGAGAAATGAAAACAGAAGTCCAGCCAAACATCAAGGCCCAGTGGCCAGACCCCTGAACCTGCGAGTCCACTAGGCAAGTTGAAGACCCAATAACTGCGAATCCGCAAGTCCACAGGAGACTGAAGGCCTGGCCTGTGGTTGAAGGACGGTGTACGATTGGAAGGAGGATCGGGGATCATCTAGCTGTTATTGTGTTCCGTTTTGTTCTGCCCAGCAAGCTATGTTGGTGCCAGAATGTCTAGTGACACGAGGGCTGCCATGCCCCCAGCACATCCTTAGGTTATTAATGCCAACAAGACAGGCCACTGTACGTTTCAATGTATGCATGAAAATAAATGAATCCAAATCTGAATCTGAAGTGGTGAATATAACTGAACATTGTACATTGATTAGCACATCAATCATTAGAATCTCAGATGGAGACAAGAGGGTCTACAGGAGCGAGATAGTTGAGTGGAGTCACAGCAACAACCTTGTACTCAACATCAGTAACACCAAAGAGCTGATTGTGGACTTCAGGTGAGAGAACACATACCAGTCCTCACAAAGGTATCAGAAGTGGAGAGAGTGAGCATTTCAAGTTCCTGGCTCAAGATCCCTGAGGATCTAACCTGGTCCCAACATTTTGATGCAGTTATAAAGAAGGCAAGACAGCGGCTATATTTCATTAGGAGTTTGAGGAGATTTGGTTTGTCACCCAAAACACTCAAAAACTTCTGGTATGGGGGGGGTGGGGGCTACTGCACAGGATCCAAAGAAGCTGCAGAAAATTGTAAAATTAGTCAGCTCCATCTTGGGTACTAGTCTCTGTAGTATCCAAGACATCTTCAATGATCGATGCCTCAGAAAGGTGATGACCATTATTAGGACCCCCATTACCCAGGACACGCCCTTTTCTCATTGTTACCGTCAGATAGGAGATACAGAAGCCTGAAGGCACACACTCAGCAATTCAGGAAGTTTCTTTCCCTCTCCCTTCCGATTCCTAAATGGACATTGAACCCATGAACACTACTTCACTTTTTTTTTTTAATTATTTCTGTTTTTGCACCAATTTTAATATACACATATATACTTCCTGTAATTGATCTATTTATTTATTTTCTTTCTATATTATCATGTATTGTATTATACTGCTGCTGCTGCTAAGTTAACAAATTTCACGACATATGCCGGTGATAATAAACTGATTCTTATTCGGACATGTCCATTCTGACATTATGATGGCAGTAAGACCATCTGGTCTAAGTCCTTAAAATTAATGACAATATTGCTCCATATTCTAAGAAGAATTTTAGACTTTCCAACAAGAAGGGTGCCTGGTTATGGATGAAACATTGTGAGGATAAAGATACGTCTGAAATGTCGACTATTTATTCCCTCCAGAGATGCTGCCTGACTTGCTGAGATCCTCCGGCATTTTGTGTGTGTTCCTCAAGACTTCCAGCACTTGCGGAACCTCTTGTGTTTATTGCCATCATATTCTATTCTTCTATTAATAAAATCAAAGATTTCATATGCATTATTCAAAATAAACAGCTCTATCAACAAATCCTGTTACCTTTAAAGTCTCGTTCAAGGTCAAGTTAAAGTTCAAGATTATTGTACACATGTACATCACCAATTGAAACAATGGTCCTCCGGACCAAGGGGCATATACTGTAACTCACACACAACACACAAAGTAATATTACCACAAATAGGCATCCGTTAGTCTCACGAGACCATGGATTTGCGCCTTGGAAGGTTTCCAGGGTGCAGACCTGGGCTAGGTTGTATGGAAGACCGGCAGTTGCCCATGCTGCAAGTCTCCCCTCTCCACGCCACCGATTTTGTCCAAGGGAAGGGCACTAGGGCCAATACAGCTTGGCACCAGTGTCGTCGCAGAGCAATGTGTGGTTAAGTGCCTTGCTCAAGGACACAACACGCTGCCTCAGCTGAGGCTCAAACTAGCGACCTTAAGATCACTAGACCGACACCTTAACCACTTGGCCACGTGCCAACATAAATAACTTAACAAATAATAAGGTGCATTTACGACACAAGTTAGAACGTAAACAGAGGAACATGACTGGCACTTCATATGTGATGAGACGTGGTTGGTGGCAGGGAGTTCAGTGCTCTCGTGGCCTGGGGGAAGAGGCTGGTTCCCATGCTAACAGTTCTTGTCCTACACCTTCAGGTTCTTACACTCCTTGTAAAACTGTACCACTTTAGATTATTTCTCTTCGTTCTTGATATCTCACTTTAAATTTCCCTACACTAATATCAGCTGTAATTGCCTAGCTAATGCATACTGTACTACAGTTTACTGGCGATATTCGTTACCTTGGCCATGCCCACAGAGCTTGCATTCAACTCCGCTATTCCCTGGTTCATTTTATCTCCTCGCTCCCACATGCCATAATCCTAAGAAAAAAGGACACACATCAGTTTTATTTCTTTGCTGTTACTGAGATCATGAATATGTGACAACCACAATGTTAAATTAGCAGGGTCTCATCAGTGGAGAACACATCTAGTTCAAAGACTTCAGCGAGATCACCAAGTTCAGCCTGCAACCGAACCCAGCTGCCATGTCCCACTTATAACAGTGCCAGTGCAGTGGTGTGGCACCAGATTTACTGGAATTGGTATCCGATGTCATATGTACCAACATACAGGGAAAAGCTTGTCATATACAGATCAAATAATAATAATGCCAAATAAACTGTAAAAGTGACAGAGAAACAACAGTGCAGGTGAACACTGAAGTGCAAGTGCACTGACAATTCAAAATGACCTATTGGAAACTGAGCATAGCAGAGTCCTCCCACAAGGATAAAGCACTCCTGGTGGGAGCCAGAAATGTGGAGCTGAAACTTGGTAACAAAAGAAAACTTTTGGCACATTGGCCTTCATAAATCAAAATATTGATTACAAGAGTTGGGATATTATATTGAAGTTGCGTAAGACATTGGTGAGGCCTAATTTACTTTACTTTATTGTCGCCAAACAATTGATACTAGAGCGTACAATCATCACAGCGATATTTGATTCTGCGCTTCGCGCTCCCCGGAGTACAAATCGATAGTAAATATTAAAAATTTAAATTATAAATCATAGATAGAAAATAGAAAAGGGAAAGTAAGATAGTGCAAAAAAATCAAGAGGCAGGTCCAGATATTTGGAGGGTACGGTCCAGATCTGGGTCAGAATCCGGATGGAGTATTGTGTACAGCTGTGATCATCTACCTACAGGGAAGATGTCAGTAAGATTGACAGTCTGCAGAGAAAATTAACGTTGCCAGGATTTGAGGACCCAAGTGATATGGAGAGATTGAATAGCTAGGACTTTATTCCCTGGACCGTAGAAGAATGAGGGGAGATTTGACAGAGGTATACATAATTATGAGGGATAAAGATAGGATGCAAGCAGGCTTTTTGAGGCTGGATGGAACTAGAAATAGAGGTGATGGGGTAAGGGTGAAAGGTGAAATGTTTAAAGGGGAACATCTTCATTCAGAGGATGGTGAGCGTGGAATGAAACTGTCAGTGGAAGTAGTGCATGCGGTTTGATTTCAACATTTAAGAGAAATTAGATATGTACATGGATGGGAGAAGTATGGAGAACCATGGTCTGGGTGGAAGTTGATGGGAATAGGCAGATTAATAGTTTGGCCCAGACTAGATAGGCTGAAGGGCCTGTTTCCTTGCTGAAGTATTCTATGACTCTACGCTGATCTCAGGGAAGACAAGTTTCTTGTCATATGCACAAAGGTACAGGAGGAATGTAAAGCAGTATCATGGGCATATTGGTCCAGTCAACATTTTGCTGGCCTCTTTGGAAACAGCTCAATTTCTGTCTTTAATATCCCTTTTTTTCCCTTTCAATGTTCTTTTGAAGAACCTGACCTGGAGTTACACGCCAACTTCGGTTGTTTGCAGGAATGGGGCCCACTCTCACAACTGGCCGCTATTCGATATCCCAAGGACGCGGCCTAGAAGACTAGCGTGCCTTCTTGGGTTCCAGGATTTCATGGCTCTAGAAGCGTGAAGACTCGAGGTCGGTGCCTCTGCAGGGAATTGTATGTCGTGGGAGACGGATGATCGAAAGCAGTGAGCTGGGTGCTGGCTGTGTGCCCAGAGACCCGAGTTCTTTGGGCAGAGAGCTCGGAAAAAGCAATGCAACAGACTTTTAACACCATAAACCAGCAAGTTGTTTGCTATGTTTCCCCTCTCGCTGTGAAACGGGGACAGCTCTTTTTCCCTTATTAGGGAGAGAGGGAGAGAGGGAGAGAGGGAGAGAGGGAGATAGAGAGAGAGGGAGAGAGAGAGAGAGAGGGAGAGAGGGAGAGAGACTGTAGTAAGTCAAATACCAGGTGAACAAGTAGTCTTTGGGGTACTGCAAGTCTGTGTCTTATTTGATGCTTTGCTGCTCGCTTGAGTGCTCAGTGGTGGGTGCCGATGCTGTTTTTTTTGCTAGTGGGGGGGGGACTGTTGCTTTGCTGCTGCTTACACATGGGAGGGGGGAACTGGGGGGGGATTTGGGGTTCTAACATTTAACTGTCATTCATTCTTTGGGGCACTCCTCTGTTTTCGTGGATGGTTGCGAAGAATAAGTAGTTCAGGATGTATATTGTAGACATTTCTCTGACATTAAATGTACCTTTGAAACAACAGACAGAGCTAGCAGCAGCAGCAGCCCCACTTTGAAAGCCTAACACATGACAGCCAAGGCAAGCTCACGTAACAAACTCACACAGACGGTCTTGACTTTCAGGAACTTGGGACTTTGAGCAACAGCAGCAAGTTTAACAGAGGTAGGTCTTGGAGTTTATTTGTGAGTTTCACTCTACAGGAATTTAAGAGGCAAGTTTGCTACTTGTTAATTAATAGTTAATGGCTAATTTAACTAATTAACAGTAGCCAATAAAAAGAAACTACAATCCAGTGGAGTGGCCATTTTAAGAATGGGGAGCTGAGGCTGTATAGGTATTGAGTGTGTTATGTACCCCTAGGGGTGATTTTTTTTTTTATGGACTATACCTTGAAAAGAGAGTTGTTCAACACAAGCACCTTGTGTGTGTGTGTGTGTGTGTGTGTGTGTGTGTGTGTGTGTGTGTGTGTGTGTGTGAGAGAGAGAGAGAGAGAGAGAGAGAGAGAGAGAGAGAGATGAAGACTGCTTTGAGATGGTGTTATGGTTTCTCTGCAGCATGTTTACACTTTTGCAAGGACACTGCCAGCTTCTGTGTTCTTACAGAGAGAGAAGGGAGGAGCTACTTGATGGACAGCTGGTGTTCAGCACGGTGAGATAAATAGAAGGTCAGCTGATAGACTCACAGACACATGGTTTTGGACACTGGATGAGCTTTGTTGTGCCCACAGAAAGGTGGGTTTCCTGAGGATCGATCAGTGGCTCTCACAGTATGGAAAAGGTGCGACCAGTGGGGAGTTATTAGTGTCCAACCGTTGCCTAGGTTGATAATTCCACCTCAGAAGAACGGTCTCCTTCATGGTCACATTCGGTGACTACTAAAGGATTTCAGAGGACAATGGGAAGATCGATGGCATCAGCTCACCTGAAAAACCAAACCCTCTCTCTCTCTCCCTCTCCATCACTACTCAACTAAATACCACGAACTGAACTGAACTTTACTCATCACTGTAAGACTGTATCCATTTACCCCTAGGCTTGAAGAAGCTTGGTTTTTATATATTTCCACAAAGATTATTCTTTGCTAACCTGTTTTCCATTTCTGCTGGTTCTTTAACCCATCACGGGGTACGTGACAAGTGAAAGGGTGGACCTTTAAAAATAAAAAATACTGTGATGAGCAACAGGTAAGTTTTATTTTGCTGTTGGCCCTTGTATTTGATTCATTGTAGGTGGACTGGTAGTCAGGGTAATTGAATGCTCCTCCTGCAAGATGTGGGAAATGGGGGAACCTCTGTGGGAAGTGCACCCAGCTGCAGCTCCTGACAGACTGGTCTCAACAAATGGAGTTGCTGTTGGTCATCAGAGAAGCTGAGAGCTTTATAGCTGAGACTTAGAGCTGGTCACACCCAAGGTACAGGTTTTAAAATAAATGAACAGCAGGAATAGTAAAGGAAATGGGCAGAAAATGCAGGATTCCCCAGTGGCCATTCCCCTCATTAGCAAGTATTCTTGTTAGATATTGCTCAGGGTGATGGTCTTTCAGGGGTGGCCATTCCCCTCACTAACATGTATTCTCATTGGATATCGCTAAGGGTGATGTTTCTTTGGGGGTGACCTTCCTCTCACTAACGTATTCTCATTGAATATCGCTAAGGGTGATGGTCTTTCAGGGTTATCATTAGTCAGGTCTCTCTCTAAGACTCAGAGAGAAAGGGTGCAGTCAGAGTGAAAGTGAAGTGGGCAGACAGGAGATTCTGCTGCCTGCAAGAAAAATGCCAGTGTATGTTGCCTCCCAGGTGCTAGGGTTAAGGATGTCTCTGAGTGGCTGTAGAAAATTCTCAAAGGGGATAAGGTGAACAGCCAAAGGCAGCTGTAAGCGTTGATACAAATGACAGATACAAGGGATGAGTCCTACAGCATAAGTATAAACAATTGGAAAGAAATTTAGGAGCAAAATGTTGAGGGTAGTGATGCCACTTGCAAGCGAAGTCAAAGATAGAAAGTCAGCTGAATGAGCATGTGGCTGAGGAACTGGTGTAGGGATGGGTATTCTCGAACCATTGGGATCTCTTCTGGGGGTAGAGGTGACCTGCACAAGAGGGACAGGTTGCACTTGAACCAGACAGGGAAAGTGATAAAAGATGATAGAGGATAATTTAAACTAGATTGGCTGGGCCATGCCCTCTTGATGCTGCCATCAGATAGGAGGTACAGCAGCCTGAAGTCGCAAACACCACGGTTTAACTACCATCAATCTGACAACTGATCTGAGAAGTGTGAACTCCACATCGGTCTGTATTTTCTTTCTCTTTTAAAATGTGCACCACTATAATTATTTGTTTTGTTTGGCCTACGGATAAACAGTATAATCTGTGTAATTTGTTAACTTTTCATTGTTGGTCATGTTCTGTGCCACTGCAAAGAGGTAATTTTCATGGCATTTGTGCTCTTTGTGTATATGCCTTGAGACGACGATGAGCTCTTCACTGACTCTTAGTTTCTGAGGATACAGGACTGGTCTGACAAGAATAACAATGAGAATGAGGAGTTAATCTATCACGAACTTGAAGTATTCCTGGACTGAAAGGTCCAGCTTTTATTCAAGGGAAAAGAAACTGATCTGCAGACCAAATGGCAGATCTACAACAAACTCAAAAACAGTTTATTGCAGCAGGAGATGTGATGACACAGCCTGTATGCGAGCTTTCTAAGGAATTACTTTCAAAACTACACTCAGGTTTTTTCAGAAGTAAATCAAGAATTTTGTAGAATAGGGTCAGTTTTGAGGTTTAGTGTGGGTAAGTTGGGGAATGCCTGAATAGAATTGGAGATTGTAAGAAAATTGGTTAAATTTGTATAACTTGCGTGTCATATAAATTGGAAAGGGATAATGAAGGTGTCAATAATGGAGGTACAGTTTAAGTGTCGACTGTACCTCTTCCTATAGATGCTGCCTAGCCTGCTGCATTCACCAGCAATTTTTAATGTGTGTTGCTAGAAATTCCAACATCTGCAGATTTCCTCGTGTTTACAGTTTAATATTTTGGGGAAGCATTTGTATCGAGTGGTATAGCAGGGAGCTGGGGTAAAGATAAACACTCACAACCCGGACATGACAATAAATTAGAGCAGGGAGAATGGGAGAAATGTCTGTCTAGTGAAGTAGACAAAATTCCATTGGAGGCAACCCTGCAGATAAGACACAGGTCAAATACTACAAAGATGTGGGTAACTGATGAAGTTGCAAAATCTGTTTATAACTATTATAACAGGAATACTACGAATTGCTGGAACATTTTCAGTGGAAGGGGAATATCTGAGTTCTGATACGAGTATTTCCCAGCATATACTGCTGCAGGGACTGAAACACAGCCTTGTTGAATAAACACCACTGCTGTACAAGAGATTTAATGTGTGCTGTCTTGATTTGAGGGCAACTGGGCCATGTGTGAAAGACAGATTCAGGCTGCAGGTAAAACACACAAATCCCTCCAACACATGCTGATTCAAAATTGTATCTTGAGACCAGAGGAGATCCCTGCTGAGTTACTAAAACTGGGCAGTGAAGTATTTCAGTCACAAGTTTGTGCAGATAAGATTTAGATAAGAACAGGCTTGGGTGAGGTACATACTGGTAAGCTGCTTCATTCTTCATCTGTTAGTACAATGTTAGAGCACTGAGGATGGCCCCAGCCCCAGGGGCTGCTGTGTTCTCTGTGTAAGATGTAGGAATTCTGGGAGACCTCCAGCTTCCCAGATAACCACATCTGCACCAGATACACCAAGCTGCAGCTCCTCAGAACGTGTTAAGCAACTGGAGCTGAAGCTCGACGACATTCCATTCACATGGTAGAATGAGGTGGAGATTGACAGGAGCTACAGGGAAGTAGTCACCACTAAGTTGCAGAAGGCAGGTACCTGGGTGATTGGCGGGAGAGGGAAAGAAAATGGACTGTCAGTACAGTGTCCTTGTGGCTGTTCCTCTCAATACTAAGTATTCCACTTGCAATACTGTTAGGGAACAACCCACAAGGGGAAGCCACAGTGACCAGGTCTTGGGCACTGTGGCTCAGAAGGGAGGGGAAAAGACTGCAGTAGTGATAGGGGATTCCATAGTTGGAGGAGCAGACACGAGATTCTGTGGACACGATAGACACCCAGATGGTATGTTGCTTCCCAGGGGCCAGCGTCAGGGATATCTCAGATCGGATCCACAGCATTCTAAATGGGGAGGATGACCAGCCAGAAGAGTTGGTACATATTGGCACCGATGACATGGATAGGAAAAAGGAGGTCCTGAAGAGAATTTAGTGAGTTGGGTAGAAATCCTGAAAAGCAGGATGTCCATGGTGGTAATCTCTGGATTGCTGCCTCTGCCATGCACCAATGAGGGTAAGAGTAGGATGATTTGGCATGGCTGTGCAAGAGGCAGGGTTCAGATTTCTGGATCATTAGGATCTCTTCTGGGGAAGGTATGATCTGTACAAAATGGACAGATTACATCTGAACCTGAGAGGAACAAATATCCTTGTGGACGTTTGCTAGGACTGTTGTGAAGGGTTTAAACTAACTTGGCAGGGGGATGGGAAATGAGTGATAGGGCTGAGGATGGGGCAGTTGGTATACAAGCAGAGGCAGTGTGTAGTGAGACTGAGGAAGGACAGCCAGATGGAAGGGCAAAATTAGTCAGTGGGATGGTTGCAGTGTAACGGGGAGAAAATCAAAAAGGATGATGAAGGTGTTGTATTTGAATGCACGCAGTATGTGGAATAAGGTAGATGATCTTGTAGCCCTGTTAGTGATTGGCAGATATGACGTAGTGGGCATCACTGAGTTGTGTCTGAAAGATTATAGCTCAGAGCTTGCCATACAAGGGTATGCATTGTATTGAAAGCACAGGCTGGTAGGCAGAGGGGGTAGCGTGGCTGTTCTAGTTTAAAAAATATATATAATATATTTATATATAATCCTTAGAGGTGACATAGGATTGGAAGATGTAGAACTGTTGTGGGTAGAGTTAGGGAAATGCAAGGGTAAAAAGACCCTGTTGGAAGTTGTATACAGTTCTCCAAACAGCAACCAGCTTTTGGGCTACAACTTGCAGTGGAAAATATAAAATGCATGTCAAAAGGGTAATTTTTACAATAACCATGAAGAATTTCAATATGCAAGTAGATTGGGGAAAAATCAGGTTGGTGCTGATTCTGGATACTAAGAGGGAATTTGCAGAATGTCCATGATAGATTTTTTTTGAGCAGCTTGTGGTTAAGCCCACTAGGGGATCAGCTATTCTGGATTGGGTGTTGTGCAATGAACCAGAATTGATTAGGGAGCTTAAGGTAAAGGAACCTTTTTGGAGGCAGTGATCATAACATGATAGATTTCACCTTGCAGTTTGAGAGGATAAGACAAGTCAAATTTATCAGTATTATAGTGGAGTAAGGGGACTTGGAGCAGCATGTGACAAAAGCCGATCAAAGTTGATTGGAAGGGAACAATAGCAGAGATGATGCCAGGGCAGCAATGGCTGGAGTTTTTTTGGGAGCAATTCAGAAGGCACAAGGTGGATACATCCCAAAGAAGTAGTAATCTTCTAAAGACAGAATAGCACAACCATGACTAACAAGGGAAGTCAATGTAAAAGCAAAAGAGAGGGCATATAATAGAGCAAAAATTAGTGGGAAGTGAGAGAATTGATGGCTATGTGCCTAAGTTTGCAAATGATATGAAGATGGGAGGAGGGGCAAGTAATGTCGAGTAAGCAGCAAGGCTGCAGAAGGACTTAAAGGTGGATGAGAGGCATTGATCGTGTGATGAGATGCTTTTTCCTAGGGCTGATAGAGGTGTACAAGATGTATGAGAAGCATTGATCATGTGGATAGTCAGGCTTTTTCCCAGGGCTGAAATGGCTAACACAAGGAGGCACAGTTTTAAGGTGCTTGGAAGTGGGTACAGAGGGGATGTCAGCGGTAAGTTTTTTTATGCAGAGAGTGGTGAATGCGTGGAATGGGCTGCTGGTGATGGTGGTGGAGTCAGATACAATAGGGTCTTTTAAGAGACTCCTGGACAGGTACGTGGAGCTTAGAAAAATAGAGGGCTATGGGTAACCCTAGGTAATTTCTAAAGTACATGTTTGGCACAGCTTTGTGGGCCAAAGAGCCTGTATTGTGCTGTAGGTTTTCTGTTTCTATGACTTAGACCGATTCGGAGAATGGGCAAATAAGTGGCAAATGCAAGAGTGTCGGAAATTGCATAGTCTTTGGTAGAAGAAATAAAAGTATGGACTATCTACTAAATGGGGAGAAAATTCAAAAATTGGAGGTGCAAAGGGACTTGCTCGCAAGTCCTTGTGCAGGATTCCTACAGGTTAACTTGCAGGTTGAGTAGGCAGTGAAGAAGGCAAGTGTAAGTTTAGTATTCATTTTTGAGAGGACCAGAATATAAAAGTAAGGATGTGATGCTGAGGCTTTATTAGGCACTGGTGAGGCCTCACTTGGAGTACTGAGCAGTTTTGGGCCCCTTATCGAAGAAAGGATGTGCTGACATTGGACGGGGTTCAAAAGAGGTTCACAAAAATGATTCTGGGATTGAAGGCTTATGAGGTACTTGATGGCTCTGGGCCTGAGCTAACTCAAATTTAGAAGAATGAGGGGGGATATCATTGAAACCTATTGAATGTTGAAAGGCCTAGACAATGAACATGGAGAGGATTCTTCCTATCGCGGGGGAGTTTACGACCAGCGGGTACAACCTCAATACAAGGGCATCCATTTAGAACAGAACTGAGGAGGAATTTCTTTCGGCAGAGGATGGTGAATCTATGGAATCTGTTGGTGTGGAGGACAGGTCATTGGGTTTATTTATTAATATACAACCTGGAACAGGCCTTTTCACCCAGCAGCACTCCCATCCCGCCCCGATTTAACCCTCGCCTAACTACAGGACAATTTACAATAACCAATTAACCTACCACCTGTACATCTTTGGGCTTGGGAAGAAACCAGAACATCCAGAGGTCATGGGGGGAATGCAGGCAGCCAGGGGAACTGAACCCTGGTCACCTGTACTGTAAAGCATTCTCAAGTTATGAACAGGTTCTGATTCCACAGACGTCCATAAGTCAATTGTTCTTGAGTCTGCAAATACACAGTCACTGGATATTGTAAACATCCCCACAGTGTTGTAGTGAGCGGTGTTGATGAACTTGAAGCATCAATTAACATGAACATTTATTTGCCTAGTTATCAATTAACATGAACATTTATTTACTGGTTTTGATGGGCTTGAAGAATCAGTGGATGATTCATTGCTTAGTAGAGCATCAGTAAAAGTGATTGTTTATCAGTTTCCAAAGCAACTCTCCTGCCCTCCCACAGTGAAACTGGCAGGCTTTTAAGAAAGACAATATTGCCTGGAGAAGTTGCATATAAACAGGTCCTTTTAACTGATTGGTTCACATCTGAATTTTATAATATGTGGGTTTATTTGTGGTAGAGGTGTTTGTAACCTGGAAACTTTGGTTTGCTCTCCTTTCTCCAAAGGAATAGTTTACACAGACCCTGAGCAGCGTATGCTCAGCCAAGAAAGCAAACTGTTTACTCAAGAGAAACACAGGTGCATCATCTCTGGGACCAATGTTGTTTGACCAAAAGTCTCGCATCCCCACCACCAGGTTCAAGAACAGCTACTTTCCTTCAGCCATCCAATTACCAGTACATCACAAACAGCCTGCCTGGACCAACCACGTAGATGCCATGCCCAAGAAATCGTGCCAACACCTCTACTTCCTCAGAAGGTTTAAGAAATATGACATTGTCCCTGTTAACTCACACCAACTTTCATAGATGCACGATTGAGACAGTCCTATCCTGTTGCCTGGTTTGGCAACTGCTCTGCCCAAGACTGCAAGAAACTACACAGCTCTACCTCCCCTCGCTGGACTGTGACTACACTGCTTGCTGCTTTAGTAAAGCAGCTAACATAATCAAATACCCCACCCACCCTGGACACCCTCTCTTTCCCCCTCTTTCCTACTGAGCTGAAAGCATGTTGCAATGGATTCAAGGACTGTTTCAACCCTACTATTGTAAGACTATTGAACAGTCCCCTAGTACAATAAGATGGACTCTTGACCTCTCAATCTACCTCATTATGGCTTTGCACCTTGCTGTCTTCCCGCACTCTCTGTAACTGTAACACTGCATTCTGTATTTTATTGCTTTGCCCTTGTACTACCTCAATGTACTGATGTGATGAAATCTCCCACAGTTGAAGTAAAGTTCTTCACTGTACCTATGCACATGACAATAGTAAGCCAATTTACTATCCAGTTCTTGTAGATTTTCCAGTTGGAGAGCAAATTGAACTGATGGACATCTGTAACAATGTTCACCACCCAGGTTCAGGATGTGTATGCAGATGCACGGATGCTTTTCCTGGATGAAGCAAATTCCAATTGCTCACCACTCTCGGTTAAAGAACCAGACCATCAGATTGTATGTCCTGCCATTCCTTCAAACTTCCAATGTGTTTACTGTAAAACTTCAACTTGCCTTTGACACTGACTCCTTCCAGTGTGGCCCACTAGAAGTCGAGGAGCAGCAATCTTTCTGTCCCCTCAGCCCTGAGTCTGAGTAACCTGTGCACCATTCTACACCAAAGCACCCAGACGGCTTGCTGTACTCACTTCACATTGATTTTAATCAGCTGCCAGTGAGCCGGTTAGCTTGAATCAATTACCCTGGCTATTTTTGTTTCTCATCTTAATCTCTGCAAATACTTACAGCAACTTTGTAAGCAGCCTCAATGTAAAATACAAGATTCTGTATAAACGACACTTCATCCAAGGTGAAAATGATGCGTAACCCTAGGGAGAACATAATATCAAATTACTATTAAGAAGAGAAAATCTGCAGATGCAGGAAATCCAAGCAACACACAAAATGCTGGAGGAACTCAGCAGACCAGGCAGTATTTATAGAAAAAAGTACACCTGTCTTGCAAAGGGTCTCAGCCCAAAATGTCGACTGTACTTTCTTTCCATAAGACACTGCCTGGGCTGTTGCGTGTCTGTGATAAAGGGTCATTTTCAAATCTTTCAGGAACTGATTTTAAAGGTAATTCTATCCTGCACAACAAATCATCCCAGTGCTTTGATACAGAATGACATTTTCAGTGGTATTGACATTGAGATGACTTTCTTAGTCTAATCATTCATTCCTGATGTCTGGACACTGAATTAAGGTTTAGCCAAATTCCCTTTTAATAAAGCCACATTTTGCCAAATATAGAATGCTTCAGGAGGTAATTTTCAACTGTTTCACCACCCTAGTAACATGATGGGATCTGATGCCACTCACCCCAGGAACCCAGATAAGAGGGAACTCAGTGAAACAGGGCGGGGGGAGGCAGAACCCCAGAAAGATGGAACCTTCAGACCCCAGGTGATGCCATCCTAAAATCTTAGTCTGATTTCAATCATCTGAAACATTTGTTTAAAGCATAAAATAATGCTCTCTCTGGGAGACTGAAGGTAGCTATGGTACTTGGACAAGTGCTGCAGCTTCCACTGGAACCACAGGTGAGAATAGAAACCCTGAACCCATATGTTAGACATCTTTAGTAGTTGTGGGAGCCAGAGGAGATGGTGGAAGTTTGATCTGTTGAATTGTCCCACTTGGTGCAGTTTGATGCACCTGAGTTCTGTGCCTTCCTGCACTTCCGCTGCTAGGATGATCTAGAAGAGCAAAGCCACAGCAGTCGTGTTCTTGGCGCCTGGTCTGGCTTTATGGCTCAGGAGGGAGAAGAGCCAAGCAGTAACGATAGGGGATTCATTGGTTAGGGGAACAGATGGAGATTCTGTGGATGAGAAGGAGATTCGTGGATATAATGTCACCTCCCAAGTGGCAGGGTCAGAGACATCTCAGATCAAGTCCACAGCATTCTTGAGTGGAAGGGTAAGAAGCCGGAAGTTCTGGTCAATGTCGGAACCAATGGTATGCATCCTGCAAAGTGAGTTCTGGAAGTAAGCTGCTAAGATAAAGTACAGAACCTCCAGGGCTGTGATCTTAGGACAGCTACCCGTACCATGTGCTAGTGGGGCCAGAAATGGGAAAAATTGTAGTTTCTCATGTGGCAAGAGATGAAGCCCTCCCTCCTGCACGTTTTTGGAACATTTCTTTCTCTTTTAGGGGAAGTGTACAGAAGGGATGGTTTGCACCTGAACTGGAAAGGGACTGATATCCTTGCGGGAAGGCTTGCTAGTGCTGCACGGAGTGGGGGTGAGGGGAGAGAAGAAAGGGTAATTCTGACGGTATCAGAAAGGATCTGGCAAATGTGTCAGGACAGGCTGCTTTCTGGCAAAGGTATATTTGGTAAGTAGGAGGCCTTCAAAAGTGAAACCTTGAGAGTATAGAGTTTGTTCCTGTCAGAATAAAAGGTAAGGATAACAGGTTGAGAGAACCTTGTTTTTTGAGAGAGTCCCTGGAGCTCAGCAGGTATGGGCAGGAAGGAACAAATGAGATGCTTGAGTAGAAGAAATGCAAGAGAACAGTTGAGAAGAAAATCAGGGGGCTAAAAGAAGGCACAAGGTTGCCCTAGCAGACAAGGTGAAAGGAGAAGCCCAAGAGATTCTATAGACGTGTTAAGAGCAAAAGGATTGCAAGGGACAAAATTGGTCCTCTAGAATATCAGAATGGTAATCTATATGTGGAGCTAAGAGATGGGGGGAGATCTTAAAGAGAATTTTTACATCTGTATTTACTCAGGAGACAGACAGTCTATAGCAGTGAGTAAAAGCTGCAGAAGCCAAGGTCTCTATGCAGATTAGAGGAGGAGGTGTTTGCTGCCTTGAGTAATTAGGGTGGGTAAATCCCACCCCCCAGGCTTGACAGGATGTTTCCTCAGTCCCTGTGGAAAGCTAGTGGAGAAATTACTGGGGCCCAAGCAGAGATATTTAAAAATCCTTAACCACTGGTCAGGTGCTGGAGACTGAGAGGACAGCTAATGTTTTTCCATTGTTTCAGAAAAGCTCTAACAACCAGCCAGGAAATTATAAGCCAGTGAGCCTGATGTCAGCGGTGGCAAAGGTACTGGAAGGTATTCTAAGGCTCTGGACGGACTGATTAAGGATACTCTGCATAGCTTTGTGCATGCTAGCTCATGTCTAGCCAATCTTAGAGTTTTTCAAGGAAGTTATCAGGAAAGTTGATGAAGGCAAATCAGTAGATGTTGTCTACATGGACTTTAGCGAGGCCTTTGACAAGGTCCCACGTGGGAGGCTCATCAAGAAGGTTGTCACTTGGCATTCAGGAGGAGGTAGTAAATTGGATTAGACATTGGCTTTGTGGGAGAAACCAGAGTGGTTATAGATGACTGTTTTTCTGACTGGAGGCCTGTGACTAGTAGTGTACTGCAAGGATCAGTGCTAGGTCTGTTTGTCATCTATATCAAAAGTCTGGATAATGTGATAAACTGAATCAGCAAATTTGTGGATGACAATAAGATTAGGGGGTATAGTGGGCAGTGAGGGAAAACTATCAAGCTTGCAGTGGGATCTGGCTCAGCAGGAAAAATGGGCTGAAAAATGGCAGATGAAGTTTCATGTCGACAAGTGGGAGGTCTTGCACTTTAGGAGGACAAACCAAGGTATGACTTACACAATGAGTGGTAAGGCTCTGAGAAGTGGTAGAACAGAAAACTGGGAATACAGATCCATAATGCCTTGAATGTGGGATCACAGGTAGATAAGGTAGTAAAGAAAGCTTCTGGTGTGTTGGCCTTCATAAATCAAAATATTGAGTATAGGAGTTGGGATGTTATGTTGGTTGTATAAGATGTTGGTGAGGCCCAATTTGCACATATCTACCTACAAGATGGATATGAATAAGACTGAAGTAGTGCAGAAAAAATTTACAAGGATGTTGTCAGTCTTGAGGACCTAAGCTATAGGGAAAGGTTGAATAGGTTGGGACATTATTCCCTAGAGTCTAGAAGATCGAGAGGAGATTTGATAGAGGTATACAAAATTGAAGGCTATTGATGGAGTAAATGCAAGTAGGCTTTTTCCACTAAGGCTGGGTGAGACTAGAACCAGAGGTCGTGTGTTGAGGGTGAAAGGTGAAATGGTTGAGGGGACCATGAGGGTGGAGGGAGTGTGGAATGAGCTGCCAGCAGAAGTGCTGGATGCAGGTTTGATTTCAACATTTGGATAGGTACATGGTTGGGAAGGGTATGGCAGGCTATGATCTGGTTGATGGGACTAGGCAGAATAATAGTTGAGCATAGATTGGAAGGGATGAATGGTCTGCTATGCTGACGTGTTGCTGAACTCCATGACCTTCTCATCTCAATTACGCAGTTGCTTCTGAGAGAGGTAGTGTTGATCACCCCTCCATCCCCCTCACCCACTGCAAGTTCAGACTTCAACTGTGAATCAGCCTTTCTCCCTCAACATTAATTAATAGTTGGGACCCCTTCCCACACTGTTTAACTGCTCTTGAGTGTTCTGGAGACACAAGTGACTGCAGATGTTGGAATGTGGAGCAACAAACAACTGGAGAAATTCAGCTGGTTGAGCAGAATCTGTGGGAGAAAGGAATTCCTCTCCTCAGCTCCTTTCTCACCTCTACCATCCTCCACTTTACGCTGGCCATCTTGTGTCTCCACTCTGGCCTGGCACAGGACTTTGATTCCAAGGAAATGGAACAAAACTCCATTTCCCTCCCCCAGCTCCACCCCACAGATCCTTTACAACCTGCAGAGTTCCTTCAGCAGGTTATTTGTTGCACCAGTCTTCCTTATTGTGACTTTTTTTTTTACTTTGAGGAATTACTCAGAATGTATTCAATGACTTTTACTTTACCTAATCCTCATAATCCAACAGTAACCTTAACAGCTCAGTAGATCACCTATATTACTTTGAGAGATAGAGGCCCTTAGAATTATTGAGGTTGAGAAGAAAAATGAGGTGTGTAGTGGGGATTGGCAACAAGGATCAAATGAGTGCTTTTGTACAAGAGAGCTATCAGGAGGGCATGAAGTTACTCTGTCAGACAAGGAGAAGGAGAATCCCAAGGCTGTCTATAGATGTACTGAGAGCAAAAGGACAGCAAGGGATAAAATTGATCCTCTTAAATGGCTATGCTAATCTTCATGCATGGAATCAAAATAAATGTGGAAGATCTTAATGGATTTTTTTGCATCTGTATTTACTCAGGAGACAGACCCAAATTTGACAGAACTGGGGCAAAACAGCAGTGGGTCATGGACCCCAGATGGGTCAGATTACAGAAGAGGAGGTACCTGCTATCTTAAAGCAAATTAGGATGGATAAATCTCCAGGGCCTGACAAGGTGCTCCCTTGGACCCTGTGAGAGGTCGGTGCAGAAATTACAGGAGCCCTAGAATAAATATTTAAAATGTCCTTGGCCATGGTGATGTGCCAGCAGATTGAAGGATAAATATTTTTAGAGCCTTAAAACAGAAGACTAAGACAAGAATTTGTAGGCTGGTGAGCCTGACTTCAGTACTGAGTAAGTTATTGAAAGTTATTCTAATAGTTCATGGGTGTATAAGTATTTGTATAGACAGGGGCTGATTTGGGTGGGGGTTCCCAACCTTTCTTGTGCCAATACCATTAAGCAGTGGGTCCGTGGACCCCAGATTGGCAACCCCTGGATTGGGGATAGTGAATATGGCTTTGTGCACGGTAGGTCATGTCTAACCAATTTTAGAGTTTTGCAAGGAGGTTACCAGGAAAGCTGAAGGAAAGCCAGCAGATGTTGTCTACATGGACTTTAGCAGGCATTTGACAAAGTTGATCAAGAAGGTTCAGTCACTTGGCGGTCAGGAAGCAATAACAATTGGATTTGACATTAGCTTCATGGGAAAAGAGTGGCAGGAGATGGCTGCCTCTGACTGGAGGCCTGTGACTAATGGTGTGCTGCAGAGATCAATGCTGGGTCCACTGTTAGTTATCTATATCAATGATCTGGATGACGTAGTAAACAGTTTCAGCAAATTTGTGGATGATACCAAGAATGGGGGTGTGGTCTTCTTTGCTGTGCACTATCAAAACTTGCAGTGGGATCTGGGCAGGGTGGAGAAATGGCAGATAGAATTTAACGCAAACAAGTGTGAAGTGTTGCATTTGGGGAGGACCAACCAGAGTATGTTTTGTACACTGAGGGAAGGTACTGAGGAGTGCAGTAGAAAAGGTGATCTGGGAATACAGATCCTTAATTCCTTGAATGTAGCATCATGGGTAGATGTTTGGAAAGAGCTTCTGGCACATTAGTCTTCCTAAATCAAAGGACTGAGTGCACGAGTTGGAATGTTTCGTTGAGGATGTTTTGACATTGGTGAGGCCTAATTTGGAATATTTGGTGCAGTTTCGGTCACCTACAGGAAAGATTGAAAGAATGCAGAAAATTTACAAAGATATTGCTGGGGGATTAAGTTGTAGGGAAAGACTGAACAGGTTCAGACTTTATTCCCTGGAGCTAAAGAAAATGAGAGATTTGATAGGGGTATACAAAAAATAGAAGGATAGATGGGATAAATACACCGTCTTTTTCTGAGGTTCAGTGAGACTAGAACCAGAGATGGGTTGAGGGTAAAAGGCGAAGGACGTTTCACTTGAGATCATCTTCACTCTAGGGTGGTGAGTGTTGAATGAGTTGCCAGTGGAAGTGATGAATATGGGTTTGATTTCAATGTTTGGACAAGTACATAGATGGTGGGTTATCATCCAGGTGCAGGTCTCTGTATTGCTCTGATTATCTGTGACAATGTGAACAGTTTCCAATTAGCTTTGTTAAGTCATTGGATGGCAACCATTGTTTTGGTTGATGGGAAAGATAGCAATGTATTATGTCCATCAGGAAGAATCTTCCCAGAATACTTTCATTGGCCAACATCACCACTTCTGGTTAAGGGAGCAAATTTGCTTTTGGATTCTCTACATTATTACACTGATCTCATTTTTCAAAATTGCCACACTTTAGTTGGATTTTGCTTTATGTTCAGGTTGTGATAGATGATAAATGCAGCTCTTTTTTTTTTACCTTCTTTCAGTGAGTTCATGATGTTGCCTGGAGAAAACATTGGCCACACTTCAGGAACAACTCCCCTTGTGTAAACATCCATTGTAATCTACTACAGTATGCATGGAAATGCACAATACACACCATGCTGAGGAATCTGGGGTGGGGGGGGTGGAGGAAAATTAATATTTGGCATTTGAACTGAGACCCTTCATTGGAACTGGGAAGGAAGGGGACAAATCAGAATAAGAGTGGGGGTGGGGGGGGGTGAGAAGCAAAAGCTGGCAGGTGAGAGGAGGAAGGCAGGAAAGTTGGAGTGTCGGGGAAGTGATGTGGGAAAAGGGAAGGGCAGAAGGGGGAATCTAAGAAGAAAGTAGACCACGAAATAAAGGGAAGGAAGTGCGGAACCAGAGGCAGGAAAGTGAAGGTGATGGGACATATCCTGAGGTCAGGGAAGAGGAAAGAGAAGAAGGAGAAGGGAAATCCAAGGTGGTGGGGGAGGAGGAGAAGAACACAGGACACTGATAACTACAAGTTGGAGGAATTGATGTTTCGTTTGTTTATTTGAGATGTCCTTCCTGCTCTTCACGTGTGAATGATGTATCAGTTTGGAGACTACCAAGATAGCCACACTGAAGGCATGAGATGTTGCTCCTCCAGTCTGCATATGGTTTCAAGATGGCAGTGCAGGAGGGTATGGACAGACTGGGACTGGGAAGTGAAATTAAAACGCTTGGCCACCAGGAGATCCTGTCTGGGATTGGGAAGTGGAATTAAAATGGTTGGCCACCAGGAGATCCTGGTTGTTGCAGTGAATGGACAGAAAGTGCACAATGAAGCAATTCCATAATCTGTGTCATATCTCCAATGTAGAAGAGGCTGCAGCAGGAAATAGTGTGGGTTTTTTTTGTAAGATGCTCTCATCAGATTTACACATTACTTCAGTTAAAATCATTCCAATTATCATTAGGAACAGGAGTTCTATTTGTATTGTCACACAAATTTCCAAAGAACTATTCTCCTCTCCTATCAAATTCCTCCTTCTCCAGCCCTTTACCTTTCCCACCCACCTAGCTTCTAACTGGTCCTCCTTCCCCTCTCCCTCCCCTACCTTTTTGGCATCTTCCTCCTTTCTTTCCAGTCCTGAAGAGTTGGCCCAAAATGCTAACTGTTTATTCATCTCCATAGCTGCTGCCTGCCCTGCTGAGTTCCTGCTGTGTTGCAAGGAAATGTAGCTGTTGTCCTAATGAGCTATTTAAGGTTACTGTCTATTGGCCACTTAGGGTAAAAACAGACGCTGAATGCATTCTGCTGCATGAAGTTATAAATAGTCAAGAAAAGACCAATGAGATGATAGCACACACAAATTGACTTAGCCTGCGGGTTATTCAATCACTACATCCAAATGAGCTGTATCCTCATTCACTCTTAGTCATTGAAAGATAGACTGTTGAATCTGCACCAACAATCCTACCAACCAGTGAACCCTCCCCACATTCCCATCAACTTTAACAGAGGGAGATTATGCTGCAACTGTGCAGGGTACTGGTGATGCCACATCTCAAGTATTGCATGCAGTTCTGGTCTCCTTGCGTAAGGAAAGATGTACTGTCTTTGGAGGCAGTCAGAGACTATTCAACAGGTTGATTCCAGAGGGGTTTTAGACTGTGAGGAGATTGAGTTGCTTGAGTCTGCAATTCAGAAGAATGAGAGGATCTTGTAGAAACAGAACATTTTCAAAGGGACAGATAAGATGCAGGCAGGAAAGCGGCTTCCTCTGGTCAGCAAAACTACAGTAGAACCAGGGGACATAACCTCAAGATATTGGGGAATACATCTGCTTTGGAATTGAGGACAAACTGCTTTTCCCAGAGTAGCAAATTTGTGGTATTCTCTGCTCGGAAGCAGTAGAGGCTCCCCTTAATATACTTAAGCCACAGTTAAGTAGTTTTTGCATAGCAGGAGAATGAATCCAAAACTGGCATGTTGTGAAATTTGTTTTGTGGTAGCAGCATATTGCAATATATAATTTAAAACTATTAATTACAATAAGAAATGCATAACAATTAAGTAATAAGTGGTAAAAAGAGCAAAAAGTGGTGAGTTAGTTTTTGGGTTCATTGCTCATTCAGAAATCTGATAGCAGAGGGTAAGAAACTGTTCATGAACAGAGTGCATCTCCTCAGGCTTTTGTCTGTACCACCTCCTTGATGATAGCAATGAGAACAGGGCAGATCCTGGATGATGGGGGTCCTTAATGATGGTTGCCATATTTTTTTTGAGGCATTGCATTTTGAAGGTGTCCTGCATGCTGTGGAGGTTAGTGTCAATCGAGCTGGCTGAGTTTTCAACTTGCTGCAACTTTTTCCAGTCTTGTGCAGTGGCACCCCGCCATGCCAGACAGTGGTTAGAATGGTTAGAATGCTCTCCACTGTACACCTATACATACTTGTGAGTCTTTGGTGGCATCCCAAGTCTCCTCAAACTCCTAATGAAACATTGCTGCTGTCATGCCTTTAGAATTGAATCGTGTGTTGCATCCAGGATAGATCTTCAGGGATGTTGAAACTGCTCAACCTTTCCACTGCTGACCCCTTCACAAGGACTGGTGTGGGTCCCCTTGCCTTTCCTGAAGGTCACAGTTAATTCCTTGATCTTACAGACATTGAATGCAACACCACTGAACCAGCTGATCTCTCATTCCTGTTTGCTGCCTCGTCACCGTCTGAAATTCTGCCAACAATAATTGTCATCATCAAATTTGTAGATGTGGTTTGAGCTGTGCCTTAGCCACAGTCGTGTGTACAGAGGGCAGAGCAGTGGGCTAAGCTTGCATCCTTCAGGTGTGCTGGTGTTGATTGTCAGCAAGGAGGAAATGTTAATTCTGATCTGGTCTCCCAATGAGGAAGTCAAAGATCCAGGTACAGGTTTCCCCCGCTATCCCAAGGTACAGCGTCCCTATGAAACCGTTCGTAAGCCAAAATGGCGTCAAGCGAAGAAGCAATTACCATTAATTTATATGGGAAAAATTTTTTGAGTGTTCCCAGACCCAAAAAATAACCTACCAAATCATACCAAATAGCACATAAAACCTAAAATAACACTAACATATAGTAAAGGCAGGAATGATATGATAAATACACAGCCTAGATAAAGTAGAAATGTATGTACAGTGCAGTTTCACTTAACAGAATCGGGAAGATTGAGCCAAAAGCGATTTGTAGGAAAAAAATTGGTACAAACACGCATGCGCACACCTGCCCGTGCAAGGCTTTATGGTCATGGTAGTCTTTCTCGGGGTAAACACAAGTTTAAAGCAGGGTGCCTTTTTTTGTAAAAGTGAAAATCCTCTTCTGGTTAGCAAAAGCAGGTACTAATGTAGGTCTTCCATAAAAGCGAACCTTCGGAAAGTGGGCGACACCTATACAGAGGCACAGGTTTTACAGCTTGTTGATTAGAACTGAGGGTAGGATCGTGTTGGACATGGAACTGTAATCAATAAACAGCAGCCTGTCAAAGGTATTGCTGTTGCCCAGGTGATCGAAGGCCAAGTGCAGAGCCGGTGAGATTGCATCTGCTGTAAACCTATTATGGTAATAAGCAAATTGCAATGGGTCAAGGTCCTTGCTTAGGCAGGAGTTGATTCTAGTCATGACCAACCTCTCAAAGCACTTCATCAGAGGAGATGTGAGTGAAACTGGCCAATAACTGAGGCAGCTTGTGCTACTCTTCTTGATTGACGCCCTTTTGAAGCAGGTGTTAACCTCAGTGAGATTGAAGATGTCCTTGAACACTCCCACCAGTTGGTTGCTACAGGTTTTCAGAACCCTGCCAGGTACACCATCAGAGCTTGATGCTTTGCGAGGGTTCACCCTCTTAATAGATGTTCTAATGTGATCTCTGAGATGGAGGTCACAGGGTCACCAGAGGCTGCAGGGATTTGCACAAGTGCAGTTTTGTTCTCCCTTTCAAAGCGTGTAGGAAAGGTGTTGAGCTCATCTGGGAGTGAAGCATCTCAGCCATCCATGATCTTTTTAAATGTGTCAGTGATTTTGGAAGATGGCTTTGTGGTCAAGGTTGCTGATGATACGAAGGTAGGTAGAGGCACAGGTAGCGTTGAGGAAGCAGAGAGGTTCCAGAAGGACTTGAACAGATTAGAAAAATGGGCAAAGAGGTGATAGATGGTAAGTGTCAGGAAGAAAGTGTCATGCACTTCAGTACAAGATATGAAAGGGTAGACTATTTTGTAAATGGACAGAAAATTCAGAAATCTGAGGTGCAAAGGGACTTGCTGGATTCCCTAAAGATTAATTTGCAGGTAGAGTTGGTGGTGCGGAAGGCAAATACTATGTTAGCATTCACTTTGAGAGGATTAGAATACAAAAGTAAAGATGTAATGCTAAGGCTTTAAGGTACTACTGAGGCTACATTTGGTGTATTGTGAGCAGTTTTGAGCCCCTTACCTAAGAAAGAATGTGCTTACATTGGAGAGGGTTCAAAGGAGAGGCACGAAAATAATTCCAGGGACGAAAGGCTTATCATATGAGGAGCATTTGACGGCTCTGGGCCTGTACTCACTGGAATTCAGAAGAATGGTGGAGGGGGGTGGATTTTGAATCTTGAAAGGCCTCAATGGGGTAGATTTGGAAAGAATGGGAGAGTCTAAGATCAGGAGACACTTTCATAATAGAGGGACATCCATTTAGAATGGAGATGAGGAATTTCTTTAGCCAGAGTGGTGAATCTGAATGTTATTGCCACAGGTGGCTGTGGAAGCCAAGTCTTTATGTATATTTAAGGCAGAAGTTGATAGATTCTTGGAGGGATATGGGGAGAAGGCAGAAATATGGATCAGCCATGATGAGATAACAGAGCAGACTTGAAGGGCCAAATGGCCTAATTCTGTTCCTATATCTTGCAGCCAGGTGATTGGACTTTCGAAAGTGAGTGTAGTTGGTTAAGGGTTATGAGGAACAGACAGGTAGGCAAAGCCAAGTCCACAACCTGGTCAGACATGATCTTGCTAAATGGTGGAGAGGGCTTCATGGGCCAGAACATCTATTCCTGATTATGATTTTATAAGAATATGCAAACTCCAGACAGTGTCTGAAGTTGGAATCAAACCCTAGTCTCTGGTGCTATGAATCATTAGCTCTACCCTCTGCCAAACCTGAAGAATGCTCAACAAGAACCTGTTCTAGATAGTTATGCCTTATCTGGGAAGTGCCATACAAGAACTAAAGATGCTTCACAAAATCTGCTGGAAGAACCTAGTGGGTTAAGCAGTTTGCTGTCTCACCTCTCCACTCTCCCAATGCGGGACTTCAGCCTGAAATGTCAACAACTTCTTTCCTGCCACCAACACTTCCCAACTTGCTGAGTTCTTCCAGTGGATTGTGTGCTTCAGATTCCAGCATCCACAATCCCAGGTCAACAAAGAATCCTTGATGTTGAGATTTAGTATCATTAAAGTGGTTTAGCCAGCAGGCTGCTAGTAATTGTACAACTGTTTTAAGCATTGTATTAAAAACAACCTCTAAAATAAAGTGGGGCTGTTCTCACCCGATGCAGTCATCTGTGCCAGAAAGAGCAGGTAGAGGGAGGTAGCGTCCACTTGAAGGTGGCCCCATTCATTGTCACCGACCACTGTCGCACACGTGGCTGTATTGTACTTGGCATGGAGAGAGTCCTTCGTGCTCTGGCTCTGTTTAAACTTTTCAACTTTCTCCACCTAGGATTCAAGGAAGTTGCAGCTTTGATTAGAAACAGACAGCAGATGCTGGAACCTGGAGCAAAACAAAAGGAGGAACTCGGCAAGTCAGGCAGCATCTGTGGAGGAAGATGAACAGTTGGCGCTTCAGGCAAGACCCTTCAAGGCAAAAGATGGAAAGGAAATGGCTAGTATGAGAGGTAGAGGGAAGGGATAAGGCAGGAACTTGCATTTGGGAGGTGCATGATGGGGGGTGGAAGAGGAAAGTGGGAATGGGCTGGGAGATAGGGATGATAGAGCTGGGCCTGCTGCAGGCTTTGTGTCTGAGTGGTCTGTGACATTTACTCCACTGTGCAGAACTGAGGTTGTGGGGTTGCTCCAGGCTTTGTGTCTGAATCAAAATTGGGTTTCTTATCACTGCCACACGTTGTGAAATTTGTTAATTTGGCAGCAGCAGCTGTACAATGCATCACATGATGTAGAAAAAGTGTATATATGTAGATTAAAGTAGTGCAATAACAGAAATATTTTTTTAAAGTGAGATAGTGTTCATGGGTTCAATGTCCATTTTGCTGTTCCTGAATCACTGAGTGTGCCTCTGTACCTCCTGCTGGTAACAATGAGAAGAGGGCGTGGATGTTGCCTGAGGCACCGCTCCTTGAAGATGCCTTGGATACTACGGAGGCTAGTACCCAAGATGGAGCTGACTACATTTACAACCCTCTGCAGCTTCTTCCGGTCCTGTGAAGTAGCCTCCCTCACCCATGCCAGACACTGATGCAGCCTGTCAGAATGCCTTTCATGGTACATCTATAGTGGTTTTGTGTTTTAAGTGACAAACTAAATCTCTTCAAACTGCTAATGAAATGTAGCCTCTGTCTTGCCGCCTTTATAGCTGCATCGAAATGCAAGGACCAGGTTAGATCCTCAGATCTTGACACCCAGGAACTTGAAAACGCTCTCTCTCTCTCCACTTCGGATCCCTCTGAAGATTGGTTCATGTTCCCTTGTCTTGCCCTTCCTGAAGTCCACAATCAGCTCTTTGGTCTGACTGACATTGAGTGCAAGGTTGTTGCTGACAGCACTCAACCAGCTGGTATATCTGGCTCCTGAACACCCTCTCGTCTCCATCTGAGATTCTACCAACAACCAGGACTCACTTTTGTTCTAAATACTATTTGCTTCTTTGTACTGTTTGCACAATTTGTTTTATCTCTCTGCACATCGGCCTTTTTTAAATAGGTTCTTTGTGGTTGTCTAAGGAGACAAATCTCAAGGTATAATGTATTCATTCTTGTATAATGTACTTTGAACATTGATAAAGGACTGCAGATATAATTTGGATGAAGGTGGAGCATGGAATCAAGTGAGGGAGATGGAGGAGGAGAATGTGGGGTGGTAGGCAGATAGTGAGTACTGGAGGGAAAGAAACGGTGATGGGATCCGGGATAGGTGTAGGAAGAAATAGGTTGATCAGGAGGAGAGGAGTGCCAGAGGAGGAGCAGTTTACCAGAACTGGGAGAATTCAATGTTCATGCCATCAGGTTGTATTGCATTTATTTCTTATGTAGCCCCCCGGCCACCCTCAGGGTCGCTCGGCTCACTGTTGTCTAGGGAAACAGCCTCGGCCCCATCAAACTGGATAATTCGTTTGTGTGGATGCTGTGTGAGGTACCCCACCCCGCCCAAATAACAGACAATACACCAGATGCGATTAAATGATTTACAGTTTATAGATATTACTGGAACTATATAATTAAAAGAGAATAAAATATAAAAGGAAAATAAAAGGCGCCACACTTATCAAAGTTCAATCTCTTCGTGCACAAAAACCGTTGGAGCTCAAGGACCTTCTTCTTCACCCTGCAACCCCCCTCGGACCACCTCGACCGGCCGCCTGGGACCAACAACGGTGGTCGACCAGATGCTCCACACGAAGGGTCTCGGCCTGAAACGTCGACTGCGCCTCTTCCTATAGATGCTGCTTGGCCTGCTGCGTTCACCAGCAACTTTGATGTATGTTGCTCCACACGAGTCCGTCTCCGTCTCCTCGCCGAACGTCCCGCTCGGGGTCCGACCCCGTTAGCGGACTCACAGCACCTTGTCCATCCTCTGTCTCGCTCTCCTGCCTTCTGCCCCAAAACCCTGCGCATACAGTATCTTCAAATACACCAAAACTATAACAACTATCCCAATTGGTTAACAGCACTCTCTTATCAGACTCTAAAGCAAAAACAAGCTGCTAGCGCAAACTTTTCTCAGTGTTTAACACAACAAAGCCGCATTCCCCAGATTAACATAACAAAGACGCCATTTTAATTAGCCTCCGCAGTAACATAAAAATCAAAACCCCCTTACACTTACATCCTTCACGAGTGGAAATCTTTACATTCTAAATCTAAATGTGCAATCATAGTAATTTATAATAAAACAGTCAATGTAATATAGAGTACACTCAAATCAGCGTGAGTTCATCAGTCTGATGGCCTGGTGGAAGAAGCTGTCCTGGAGCCTGTTGGTCCTGGCTTTTATGTTGTGGTACCATTTGCTGGATGGTAGCAGCTGGAATAATTTGTGGGGACCCAAGCGATCCCAATCAATGATCCTAAGGGGCCTTTTTCACACACCTGTCTTTGTAAATGTCCTGAATCATAGGAAGTTCACAACTACAGATGCGCTGGGCTGTCCGCACCACCCTCTGCAGAATCCTGAGATTAAGGGAGGTACAGTTCGCATACCAGGCAGAAATGCAGCCAACACGAGGAAATCTGCAGATGCTGGAATTTCGAGCAACACTCACAAAAAATGCTGGTAAACGTAGCAGGCTAGGCAGCATCAGGGTCTCAGCCCGAAACGTCGACTGTACCTCTTCCTATAGATGCTGCCTAGCCTGCTGCGTTCACCAGCATTTTTTGTGAGTGATGCAGCCAGTCAGGATGCTCTCAATTGTGCCCCTGTAGAAAGTTCTTGGGATTTGGGGGCCCATACCAAACTTCCTCAACCTTCTGAAGTGAAAGAGGCACTGTTGTGCCTTTTTCACTACATAGCTGGTGTACACAGACCACGTGAGGTCCTCGGTGATGTGGATGCCGAGGAACTTGAAGCTGTTCACCCTCTCAACCCCAGACCCATTGATGTCAATAGGGGTTAGCCTGTCTCCGTTTCTCCTGTAATCCACAACCAGCTCCTTTGTTTTTGCAACATTGAGGGAGAGGTTGTTTTCTTGACATCACTGTCAGAGAGATGACTTCTTCCCTATAGGCCACCTCGTTATTGTTTGAGATAAGGCCAATCAATGTAGTGTCATTGGCAAATTTAATTAGCAGATTGGAGCTGTGGGTGACGATACAGTCATGGGTATACAGGGAGTAAAGGAGGAGACTCAGTATGCAGCCCTGAGGGGCTCCTGTACTGACAGTCAGAGGGTTGGAGGTGAGGGAGCCCACTCTTGCAACCTGCTGGCAATCTTGTAGAATAAAAGTTGCTGTTCCTCTAGTTTTGTCTGGTCTCACCCTGTCAGTAGAGGAGGCTGACAATAGACAGGTTTGTGTGAGAATGGGGAGGATAACAGGCCAACTATATGATTGTCTCGTAACAAACAATTCCTAGATTGTCTAGCACTAATGGGTTTAAAGTACAATGCATTTAATGCAGAAATCACAATCCAATATCGGATTTCAGCTTCCTTTTCAGTACTATAGTTGTTAATAAATGCATTTATCTTTACTGTGGGGGAAATGACCCAGGAGAGCTTTAACATGAAATACCTATACCCTCACACTATATTTATATGCTACACTTGGTCCAAAAACAACTTCAGCAACTTAAAATTGCAGAGAGTTTTATCTGTTCCTCTTTCTGCACCTGCCTGCGTCTAACTTAATGCTTCGGTACTTGACTCCTGGCTCCCACAACTTAGTGAGCCAGCTTCCCTGAACACCTCCCTCTAGTGCTTCCTGGGAGAAAGCAGCTGCTCTCTGAGCATATTTGGGAGGTGTGTTATATTAATGTCTCATTCCCTGACTTAATTTACCATTGGTCCTCAGTGAAGCCTGTGATAACTTGCATATTAAATGTCTCAGACCTCTCACTTTACATTCCTTTCCATCCCCAACTCCGAAGATGCATCCTCATCTCCAAAGGTACAATGCACTTCCATTGATAGGAAGTTTTTCAACATAATTGAACTAGAATTATTTTTACCAGCAATGTTTGAAGGAAATTGCAGAAATTAAAGTTGTAAAAGATCAGGAGGAAATCAGAATCCCTGCAGTAATGGAAATTCCACAATTAATGTATACTTGCTCTGCACTAATTAATCAGGAATTGTTGAATTAATCAGTATGATATGGTGTTATCAATTGATGAAACAAACAGATTAATACAAGCAACATACCTGTCTTATCATGCATTGGAGGAGCCCCCTCATTAACTTCACAACACTCTGTGGAAACAAATAATCGGTTCAGATCTTCACACACATGGCTTGCCGGTGAATTAGATGAACCACCAGTCCATCTAAATATTTTAACGTCAATAAAAGAACCTGAAATAAAAGGGTCTAAACCACAGATAACCCTTTAAGCCCTGGCAGCATCCTAGTGGAAATACTAACAGGAAGCATTGTCTTGGCCCATCGAGTGACATCAGGAAATACTCGTACGTATAACAGATAGTGGTTTCTCAGTCATAGAGCACAGGTAGGTGAATAGCGAGGTGCCATGAGGAACTTTGGGGGGAGGGTGGAGAGGCACTCCTCTGAAAACTACTTCTTTAACATTAGATTATTTTAAAACTATCTTTACAATAGAAGCTAACTGTTCTGCAAATAACAATTTCTGAGCCTTGTTCTCTAATATACCAATGTGGCTACAATACAAGGAGAAAACTTGGTGATATTTCATTGGTTTCAGCATCTTCTTGTAAGCGGTTTCTTTTTTTTTATGCCACTGCGTAGTCTAATTAAAATGGCTTCTTTGTTATGTTATGTTATAATTGAAAGGGCTTCTTTGTTATGTTAACTGCTGAGAAAGTCCTCCTGCTAGCAGTTTGTTTGGATCACGTTACTGATAAGATGATGTTACAAACCAATTGGGATAGTTGTTATGCTTTTGGTGTGTCTGTAAGATATTGTATGCGCGAGGTTTTGGTGCAGAAGGTGGGAGAGGGAGACAGAGGATGGACCAGGTGCTGTGAGTCCACTAACGAGGTCAGACCCGAGCGGGGCATTCATAGAACATAGAACATAGAATAGTACAGCACAGTACAGGCCCTTTGGCCCACAATGTTGTGCCGACCCTCAAACCCTGCCTCCCATATAAACCCCTCCCACCTTAGATTCCTCCATATACCTGTCTAGTAGTCTCTTAAACTTCACTAGTGTATCTGCCTCCACTACTGACTCAGGCAGTGCATTCCACACACCAACCACTCTCTGAGTGAAAAACCTTCCTCTAATATCCCCCTTGAACTTCCCACCCCTTACCTTAAAAGCCATGTTCTCTTGTATTGAGCAGTGGTGCCCTGGAGAAGAGGTGCTGGCTATCCACTCTATTTATTCCTCTTATTATCTTGTACACCTCTGTCATGTCTCCTTTCATCCTCCTTCTCTCCAAAGAGTAAAGCCCCAGCTCCCTTAACCTCTGTTCGTAATCCATACTCTCTAAACCAGGCAGCATCCTGGTAAATCTCCTCTGTACCTTTTCCAATGCTTCCACATCCTTCCTATAGTGAGGTGACCAGAACTGGACACAGTACTCCAAGTGTGGCCTAACCAGAGTTTTATAGAGCTGCATCATTACATCGCGACTCTCGACTTATGAGAGCTAACACCCCATAAGCTTTCTTAACTACCCTATCCACCTGTGAGGCAACTTTCAGGGATATGTGGACATATACCCCCAGATCCCTCTGCTCCTCCACACTACCAAGTATCCTGCCATTTACTTTGTACTCTGCCTTGGAGTTTGTCCTTTCAAAGTGTACCACCTCACACTTCTCCGGGTTGAACTCCATCTGCCACTTCTCAGCCCACTTCTGCATCCTATCAATGTCTCTCTGCAATCTTTGACAATCCTCTACACTATCTACAACACCACCAACCTTTGTGTCGTCTGCAAACTTGCTAACCCACCCTTCTACCCCTACATCCAGGTCGTTAATAAAAATCATGAAAAGTAGAGGTCCCAGAACAGATCCTTGTGGGACACCACTAGTCACAATCCTCCAGTCTCAATGTACTCCCTCCACCACCACCCTCTGCCTTCTGCAGGCAAGCCAATTCTGAATCCACCTGGCCAAATTTCCCTGGATCCCATGCCTTCTAACTTTCTGAATAAGTCTACCATGTGGAACCTTGTCAAATGCCTTACTAAAATCCATATAGATCACATCCATTGCACTACCCTCATCTATATGCCTGGTCACCTCCTCAAAGAACTCTATCAGGCTTGTTAGACACGATCTGCCCTTCACAAAGCCATGCTGACTGTCCCTGATCAGACCATGATTCTCTAAATGCCCAGAGATCCTATCTCTAAGAATCTTTTCCAACAGCTTTCCCATCACAGACGTAAGACTCACTGGTCTATAATTACCCGGACTATCCTTACTACCTTTTTTGAACAAGGGAACAACATTCGCCTCCCTCCAATCCTCCGGTACCATTCCCATGAACAACGAGGACATAAAGATCCTAGCCAGAGGCTCAGCAATCTCTTCTCTCACCTCATGGAGCAGCCTGGGGAATATTCCGTCAGGCCCCGGGGACTTACCCGTTCTAATGTATTTTAACAACTCCAACACCTCCTCTCCCTTAATATCAACATGCTCCAGAACATCAACCTCACTCATATTGTCCTCACCATCATCAAGTTCCCTCTCATTGGTGAATACCGAAGAGAAGTATTCTTTGAGGACCTCGCTCACTTCCACAGCCTCCAGGCACATCTTCCCACCTTTATCTCTAATCGGTCCTACCTTCACTCCTGTCATCCTTTTTTTCTTCACATAATTGAAGAATGCCTTGGGGTTTTCCTTTACCCTATTTGCCAAGGCCTTCTCGTGCCCCCTTCTTGCTCTTCTCAGCCCCTTCTTAAGCTCCTTTCTTGCTTCCCTATATTCCTCAATAGACCCATCTGATCCTTGCTTCCTAAACCTCATGTATGCTGCCTTCTTCCACCAGACGAGATTTTCCACCTCACTTGTCACCCATGGTTCCTTCACCCTACCATTCTTTATCTTCCTCACTGGGACAAATTTATCCCTGACATCCCACAAGAGATCTCTAAACATCAACCACATGTCCATAGTACATTTCCCTGCAAAAACATCATCCCAATTCACACCCGCAAGTTCTAGCCTTATAGCCTCATAATTTGCCTTTCCCCAATTAAAGGTTTTCCTGTCCTCTTTGATTCTATCCTTTTCCATGATAATTATAAAGGCCAGGGAGCGGTGGTCACTGTCCCCCAGATGCTCACCCACTGAGAGATCTGTGACCTGACCCGGTTCATTACCAGTACTAGATCTAGTATGGCATTCCCCCGGTCGGCCTGTCCACATACTGTGACAGGAATCCGTCCTGGACACGCTTAACAAACTCTGCCCCATCTAAACACTTGGAACTAATCAGGTGCCAATCAATATTAGGGAAGTTAAAGTTCGGCGAGGAGAGGAGACGGAGCCGGACTCGTGTGGAGCGTCTGGTCGACCACCGTTGTTGGTCCCAGGCGGCCGGTCGAGGTGGTCCAAGGGGTCGCAGGATGAAGAAGGGTCCTGAGCCCCAACTGTTTGTGCACAAAGAGATTGAACTTTGATGAGTGTGGCGCCTTTTATTTTCCTTTTATATTTTATTCTCTATTAATTATATAGTTCCAGTAATATCTATAAACTGTAAATCATTTAATCGTATCTGGTGTATTGTCTGTTATTTGGGCGGGGTACATCACACAGCATCCACACAAACTGATTACCCAGTTTGGCGGGGCCGAGGGCTGTTTCCCTAGACGACAGTGAGCCGAGCGACCCTGAGGCTGGCCGGGGGGCTACATTCTAATAAAGTGGGGAGACTTGTTCCAATTCCTGATGACCACTCAACAACACTCCCATGTCAATGATACCAAGAGTATTCTTGTTTTAATCCACACCCAGTGGCTGAACAAAACAATCGAGTGGGAGTGATACTTGGATGCAATAGGAAAGAGCACTGACAATGAGTACCAGAAGCCCTTGGAGAGCAAATTTTTAAATGAAATGTGGACACTTTGTCCATAAGTGACATGCTTGCACTATCACTTCCACTAAATTTATCCTTGCTCTCCTGCCAGTATATTATTTCTGACTTGCTTCTCAGAACAGATTCAAAGACCTTGTTTCTTTCAGTGACAAACTCTGCTGTATTTATGACCCTAGTGCATTTGAACCACGGGATGATGTTGCTTCTTTGGTAGACCCCTTCATTCTAAGTACCCTTACCACAGAAGTAGCAAAGTTAGAGGTGTAGTCGTTAGCAGCAATCCCATCCCTGCAGCTTGAAGATCATGAGTTTAAACTAGGCTGATGATGGGAATGTTGTGTTATTGTAGAAGCCTCCTTTCAGACAAGACACTAAACCAAAGCTGCATTTTACTGTATCACAATGGCATGTACTGGAAGAGCAACAGAGCCCCCTTAGGATGGCTGAGTTTATCGTTTAATGAGTACCAGGGACTCTCATTGCTGTTTGAGCCCTTGTCAAGGTACTGACAGAACTGGCACCAAAGAGGTCTGCCCACACTTCGTGCAGCCTTGGAGGGGACAGCATTCTAACGGAGAGTCATTCTCTCATCTCATCTCCCTCCCATTAGGCAGAAGGTAAAAAGCTTGAACAGCTTCTGTCTTACTGTTGTAATAAACCGGAACAAAGTTCTTGTATGATGAAAATGAACTCTTGATCTCTCGGTCTACCTCATTGTTGTCTTTGCAATTTATTTGTCAGCCTGCACTGCACTCTCTGTAACAGTAAATCTATATTCCTCATTCTCTTATTGCTTTCCTTCTGAACCATCTCCAGCTCTTGTGTATGGAATGATCGGTCTCAATGGCACACTATATCTTTCTTCAAGAGAAGGAGTGAGGCTGTAGAACAGGGGTTTCCAACCTGGTGTCCACAGGCCCCTCAGTTAATGGTAGGAGTCCATGTCACAAAGCAAGGTTGGGAACCCCTGCTATAAAGGGAGTTGAGTTTTTGAGTTATAAAGTTTATATGCAAGAACAGCAAGCAATTGTAGGAGCTTGAGGGGTGACCTGTTCAGATACAAGATCATGAGGGGCATAAAGAGTGAAAGTGCTTAGTCTTTTTCCCTGGGAAAACTGTACTAACAACAAAAGGAAACAAGATGTTGGAAATCCGAGTAACACACACAATGCTGGAGGAACTCAGCAGGCCAGACAGCATCTATGGAAAAGAGTACAATTGACATTTCCGGCTGAAACCCTTTGTCAGTCCTGCCAAAGGGTTTTGGCCTGTAATGTTGACTGTATTCTTTTCCTAGATGTTGCCTGGCCTGCTGAGTTCCTCCAGCATTTTGTATGTTGCGTAACAACAATAGGACATGGCTTTATCTCAGGCAAGAGATTTAAAAGGGACATCTGGGGCAGTTTCTTCATACCAAGGGTGATTTGCATTTGGAATGAGTTGACAGAAGTGATGGTTGAGGCAAGAGCATTACAAAATTTTAAAGCCATCATGGGTAGATGTTAGGATGCTTGGGTAGATGTGCCATTATCACTGGGCTACACAGACAGCATGGGCAGGTTTAGCTTAAGGGCATGTTAGCACAAAGCATGAAAAGATGGCGGCACGCTCTGATGTAGTGACCACTCTGGGTCCAAGCAAATGTAATCATTCATCCTTTATCTCCTTCTGATTGCAAGACACTGCTGGACATCAAGAACATCAAATACAGCAGATCTACACCGTCAGTGAGTTACTCAATAGAAATGGAGCTGGATTTGTGTTGTCACCTGGGCTGGTGGTGTACCGTTGCGAGGGAGTGCACTTTCCAACAAAAGGAGGGAGTGATCATCTTGGACATTTTTCATGTGATCACAGGACCTTGTTAGGCATTGGTAATGCAAGTTCAGCTTCCTGGGGAGAATGATGGAGGGGGAGTGGCTGTGATGCAGTCTTGGCCCATCTGCCATGAGGTCATCTGTTGCAGCTGGTCCAGGAGAGGAGAGCTCTGGGTGCGCTGGAATCCGTACTAGGGTGGGGTCTGGCCCTCCACTGTTCAATCAGCACTCCAAACTGGTACTTGCTTAGTGGAAGAACAAGCTAGAACAGGACAACATCCCATGTACTGTCTGTCTACAGGCCGCACCACTTGGGCTGTAGTTTTTGTGACTCTTTTCTGCTATCATGACCGTATGTGCTGTTGTGTATTGCACCTTGTCCAACACTTTAGTTTGTCTATATTGAATGAACATTAACCTTTAACTTTGATTCTATGACTTTTCAGTAGTGATTACCAACAGGGATAGTTATATGCCCTAAAGGGGCATTAGGGGAAACAAAAGTCGTCGGGGAGCATTGGCAGGGGTGCAGTAAGCAGCATTCTAACTTGAGGCATAAGACCTGACCGACTGTGAGCAGAGCAGGCACTTCCAAAAAAGGATAAGGCACTGGATCATAGGAAGAACTATAGCTCTGCAGGTAGTGAGCATTTGTTGTCACAATGTGCCTGAAACTCGGCAATCTCATCCCACCTTATCAACCTAACAGACATTATTGGGGATGCATAAATTAGCAACCAGGGTGCCCACCAGTTCCCCCGACTCGTGGCATGGAATGAGTCCATGCAATGTAACAGTAGGTAAGTACACCCTCTCAACTTTCTCTACAGATCTATGGAAAACAGGTCAAGCAACAATACAGCACTGGCCAGAACCAACTGGTGAAATAGAGCCAATCAGTGAGCCTGCCGACCCTGAGGATTCCTCTTGAGATGTTCAAAGCAACCTAATCACAGGACAATTTACAATAACCAATTAACCTACCAACAGGCATGTCTCTGGACTGTGGGAGGAAACAAAGCCCCAGTGGGGATGAGGTAGTGACTGGACAATCTCTGTCAGTGATGTTGAAGGACAGGAATACTAGCCAGGAGTGGTAAACTCACCATTTATTCAAAATAATTCACCCAAATGAAGATGCAACCTTTCCCACAATTCCTGGAGAAGCCTTCCTAACATCATTTCACTCTGGATTGGTCATCCATTCTTCTATATAATGGCAAGAAATAGCTTTAAATTGCAGAGCAAATGAATGAATTTTAATTGGACAACCAATCCTCCAAAACTGATACAAAAAAATCTGAATGTTTTTTCTGGCAAAAATGAGAAGGCGGCATCTCATCAAGGGTCCTCACCATCCAGGGCATGCTCTCTTCTCATTGCTCAATCAGGGAGGAGGTACAGGAGCCTGAAGACACCCAATACTTGAAGAACAACTTCTGCCATCAGATTTCTGGATGCTCAATGAACTGTTCCTCCTTCACACTATTTACCTTCATTGTAGCTAACAGTAATCTGTTATGCCTGCACTGTGCTGCTGCCACAAAATAAATTTCAGTGACAATAAACCTGACTCTGATTCTAAATAATGTTCATAAGTGCAATAAATGTAACCAAGGGTCTAAAATTTGAGTTGTTTACTTCCTACATTAACAATGTACTTCAATGCAAGAAGTTTCATAGGAAAAGCAGGTGAGCTCAGGTCATGAATCAACACCTGGAGTTATACAGCTGATTACAAAGTATTTCGAAGTTTTCATGTTTTGGTGTTTTACAACATTGAATCACAGTGGATTTAATTTGTCTTTTTTTTTGACACTGATCAACAGAAAAAGTGAAAACAGATCTCTACAAAGTGATCAAAATTAATTACAAATAAAACAAAATTGATTGCATAGTATTCACTCCTTTAATATAACACACCAAATGATCACTGGTGCAGCCAATTGGTTTTAGAAGTCACATAATTAGTTACATGGAGATCGCCTGGGTACAGTCAAGGTGTTTCAATTGATTGTAGTAAAAATACACCTGGATCTGGAAGGTCCAACTGCTGGAGAGTCAGTGTCCTGGCAAAAACTACACCATGGAGTCAAAAGAGCACCAAGCAACTGTGCACACATACCACAAGTCAGGAGATGGATACAAGAACATTTCCAAGTCACTGAATATCCCTTGGAGTACAGTTAATTCAATCATCAAAAAATGGAAAGAATATGGCACAGTTATAAATCTGTCTTGAGCAGGCCGTCCTCAAAAACTGAGTGACCGTGCAAGAAGGGGACTAGTGAGGGAGGCCACCAAGAGACCTATGACAGCTCTGGAGGAGTTACAAACTTCAGTGTTGAAATGGCTGCACGTACAACGACTGTTGCCTGGGTGTTTCACCTGTTGCAGCTTTATGGGAGAGAGGCAAAGAGAAAGCCACTGTTGAAATATTCTCATGTGAAATCTTGGCTTTGGTTTGCCAGAAGGTTCTATGGTTTGATGAAACTAAAACTGAGCTTTGGCCATCTGACTAAACACTGCACATCATCAAAAACACACCACCCTGACTGTGAAGCATGGTGGAGGCTGCATCATGCTGTGGTGATTCTTCATTGCTGCAGACCCTGGCAGGCTTATGATGGTAGAGGGTAAAATGAAGCAAAATACAGGGAATTCCTGGAGGAAAACCTGGTGCAGTCTGCTAGAGAACTGTGACTTGGAGTGACTTCCAGCAAGACAATGACCCTAAACATAAAGCTAAAGCTAGACAGGAATGGCTTAAAAACAACAGTTAATGTCCTAGAGTGGCCAAGTCAGAGTCCAGACTTCAATCCAATTGAGGATTTGTGGCTGGACTTGAAAAGGACTGTTCAGTCATGACCCCCATGTAATCTGACAGAGCTTGAGCAGTTTTGTAAAGAAGAATGGGGAAAAATTGCAGTCCAGATGTGAAAAGCTGATTGAGACCTATCCACACAGACAAGGCTGTAATTGCTGCCAACGGTGCATCTACTAAATACAGACTTGAAGGGGGTGAATAATTATGCAATCTACTATGTTTAATAATTGTAATAAATTTACACCAATTTGTAGAAATTTGTTTTCACTTTTACATGAATCTTTTCTGTCGATCAGTTTCAAAAAAGCCAAATTAAATACACTGATTCAATGTTGCAAAACAATAAAATGTGAAAATTTCCATGGAGGGGTGAATACTTTTTATAGGAATTGTATTTGCTATGAAAGGCATTCATTAAAACCATGCTACCTGAAGGCATGAATCTATTGGCATGAGGTTTGGAGAGGAAATGAATGATGTAGCAAGATGTCATTTCCAGCTTCTTTCATTAATATTTCCTTTCTCGCCACAACTGACCTGCTCGAGTTCATAAGCTTTGGCCTTATCTTCATCTCGGTCAGCATTCTTGCGGTAGGCTAATCCCAGGCCCCAGATAGCCAGAATGCTGTACACGTTGTCTCTCACCCAGGCATCCTTCTGATCCACACTCGCTGGCAACAGTCCCGTGACTGGGTTCTGAAAATATCAGGATGTTAATTAGAATGGCTACATTAAAAAATCATCTATTTCAATAGATTGACCTTAACATGGTCAATTAATAAATGCTGGACAGTGTGCACACAGCTTAAGTTATGGGAAGGCTCCAGATTGTTCCAGAAACATCAGTTTGAAACACAGTAACTGGGCAGCAGGGAGTTTAAACTCAAAAAGAAAATCAGATATTCATTCAGGAAAAGTGCCTCAGAATAAGAAACCATACATAAAAAGACATTTAAGTCAAGTCCTGCTATCTCTACCAAGTCTAATCGATGTGCACCTTAAGATCCACTGATGTGATTGACCCTTTAACACCTCAGTACCTCATGAGATGGGCAACGAATGCAAACATTCTGAACAACGGCCACATCCAACAATTGTTTTAAAATGCCCATTTTTATCAATCGCCATCCCATCCAGATGCAGTAGGGCTTGGTACGGTAAATGCTCTACTCAAAACCACAAGAAACTGCAGAGAATTGTGGAGACGAGAAACTTGATGCTGGGAATCTGGAATGACACCTCAGCAGGTTAGGCAGTGGCTATGGAGTGAAATGAACTGTTGACATTTTGGGCTGTGACGAGAATACACATAAAATTAAGATGTTTGCTGGCCTGGGTTAGCATCAGTGACATCAGCAAGTGGTCTGCCACCTGCCCTCAGGGGAAGGAGAGATAAGGAACAATGGAGCAGCGTCTGGAGATGTGTAATGAAGGGATGGGGGAGAGAGAACTGTCTGGAGCGGCTTCCCCTTTGAACCCTGAACTGTTTGAAGTGATGGACAGGCGATACCCCAGCAGGGGGATAAAAAGGGACAGGTTCGCTAAGGCAGGACACACACGCCACCCGAGGTAACGAGACCCTGGAAGCGGTACGCCTCTCACGAGTCGGTGGAAAGTACCAGACAACGGCCAGGGTGGAAAGGTACGATCAGCGGGAACCCGGTGTGTGTCCGCCCTTGCCTGGGTGCCGGGTTCACTGCAGAGGATCGACCGCATCAGGAGGAGGGGTCACAGTCGGTGACCTCAGGTGACATCACCAAGGACCCGCCCAAAAGCTGCCTGTGAGCCATATCGCCGGTCTGTGAGTGAAGCCGTGTCTGAATGATCAGTTGTTCCTGTTCTCTCTCTCTCTCCCCAGATGTTGTCCATCGCCATGGCAACGATTACTGCGAACTGAACTACTAAACTGGACTGAACTTTGAGTCACTTTGAAATTTGGTCATTTACCCCTAGACAACGATAGAGCTTGATTGATGCTGTTACCTTAATTCTGTGCACATGTGTGTTTATCATCGCTGAACTGTTGCATTTATTATCCTTTCGATTACTGTGTTGCTTGCTTCTTTAATAAAACTTTCTTAGTTCTAGTACTCCAGACTCCAACTGAGTGATCCATTTCTGCTGGTTTGGCAACCCAGTTACGGGGTACGTAACAGGGCCGAGACCCTTCATCAGGACTGATTTTCTGTGAGTTACGGATATCACAGAAACCAACCTCCCCTCTCTGGAATATGTTGCCACTTCTCGCTGCCTCAGTAAGGTAACCAACATCATCAAACACTCCACTTATTCCAGATATTTTCTCTTCTCCCCTTTCCTAATGGGCAAAAGATACAAAAGCCTTGAAAGCAAGTACCATTGGACCCAAGCAGCTTCTACAAGACCATTGAACAATCCCCTAGTACAATAAGATAGATTCTTGACCTCAAAATTGGCCTCAATGGTCTTGCGTCTTATTGTCTTCCTTCTCTGCACCCTCTATATCTGCAACACTATATTCTGCACTCTGTTATTCTTTTCCCTCAAAATGCTGTTGTAAAATGATTTGAATGGATAGCTTGCAAAATAGTTTTTCTCTGTACCCTGGTATCAATGATAGATCTGATAGCACCTGAACTACAATTCTTATGTCTACCTGCACAGCACTATACAGCAAAGGCAACACTATATTCTTCATCCTACCCCTGATGTACCTATGATCTGTCTAGATGGCATGTAGGCAAAGTTTTCCCACTATACCTCGGCAGATATGATAATAATAATAAACCAATACAGACCGATATCTGCAAGAGCAATCTATCTAACCCCACTCTCTACTCAGAGCCCTGCAAACTCTGTACGTCTGGAAGAGCTGGCAGTATTGCCCCAGATACTGCATGCCAGATCCTAACCAGTTGCTGTGCATAAAGCTTTTCCTCAGCCCGCTTTGGTTGTTTTTAACCTGCTACCTTTTAACTAATAGGAATAGTTTCTCTATTTACTCTCTCTGGACCCTTCATGATTTTAAAATCCTCTATCCTTCACAATTTTCTTGGTACCAGTGAAAACAGTGCCAGCTTGCCCAATCTCTCTATGCAACTAAAGTCCCTCATCATTTAGTAAATCTCTTCTGCACCCTCTTTCAATCCTTCATATCTCTCCTACAGGGATTGGACACTATACCCCAACAAATCAATATTTTATAAAAGTTCATCGTAACTTCCTTCCTCTTGTACTAGGCACACGAGACAGTCAGAATCTTTTTCACAGGTTAAAATTGTCAAATACTAGAGGATATGCATTTAAGGTGAGAGGGGGAAAATTTAAAGGTCATCTTTGGGGCAAGTTTTTGTTTTACAGAGTCCTAGATGACTACAAAGGGAGTGATGGAAACAGATTCGATAGTGGTGTTTAAGAGGCTGTTCAATAGGCATGTGAAGATATATATAGATGGATGGATATAGATTGTGTGCAGGAAGAGATTTAGTTAAATTTGGCATCATGTTTGGCACAGACATCATCGCTGAAAGGCCTGTTGCTTTATTGTCTATATTTCTCAGTCCCGGAATGTAATAAACTTTTTTTTAAACAACTTTCTCAAGCTGTCCTTCCCCTGCAAGCACATGCACCCCTCTGTCCCGCTACTCCTTGAGCTTCCAGTTTATCAGTTTTCCAAAATAAAGTGTCCCACTTTCTGTGCTACACTGCCAGCTGCCCATCCATTCTAGCAGTCTGACAATAGCTCCTGGTCTTTCAATGTCCTCCTCAGTACCTTCCCAGGTTTTGTACCATTTGCAAACCTGAAAATTGTGCTGTCTACATTAACATCTACGAACACAACAGTGTGCTCAGACCAAACCTCAAGGAATTCTACTGAATACTTCCCTCCTGTCTGATAAACAACCTTTCACTACTGTTTCCCAAGCTTGGCCAATTTCTGCTGCAGTCTCTTCTAGTACACAGGATTCTATAAGATATAGGAGCAGAAGTAGGCTATTCGGCCCATCAATAACAAGCCAATTTGAGGCCCGTTGGAGTTTAATATACAAAATGCTCCCTGTATTGATCTCCTGCAAAACCTCATCAGATTTTTTTTCATCTTTCTAAGCAACAAGTCAATGCTGGCTTTCCCTAATCAATCCACATTTGTCCAGGGTAATACCAATTCAGTGCCTGTTTTATATTTCAATAATTTTCCAGATTTAGCCTAAACTGAATGGCCTATCATTGCTGGCTTCAAGAACAATTTCCCAGTTCTCAGTTACTAGTGTGAGATCTGCAAATGTTTGGAAGATTATAGTTGGGGGTCTGTGCAAATTCCATTCAAACATCCCCAGCACTTGATCTTCCTTTGCGACTCCAGCACCACCTTCCTTGGTGCCATGCCCTCTGCCCCATAAATCGATCTAATCTCTAATTGACTCTACCACTCTCCTGATGATGCTGCAGAATACTCTTGGATCTCTGTTTTCATTTTGCAGCCAATCTCTCCTCAAGTACTCCTTATCTATGGCAGACATCCCACCTCTCCCGGAAGTTCCAGGAGTCTCCCGCATATGAATAGTGGCTCCCTGATGCCCGCAAATTATATGCAATATCACGGAAATCAATTTTTTTTGAGAGCGAGCGAGCGAGAGAAAGCAAGCAAGAGAGCACGAGAGACAGCAATCGAGAGAGGGCGCGAGACAGCGAGAGCGGGCACGAGACAGCAAGCAAGCGAGAGCGTGCGAGGAAGCAAGAGAGAGCGCAAGCAAGCGAGAGCGCGAGAGAGAAAGCGAGAGAGCGCGAGAGCAAGCAAGCGAGAGAGCGCGACAGCAAGCAAGTGAGCGCGAGAAAGCGAGAGAGCGAGAGAGAAAGCAAGCAAGAGAGCGCGCGAGCGACCACGAGAGAGAGAGAGAGCACGAGCGAGAGCGTGCCATGGCAGAGTGTTCCAAAAAAAAAGAAAATATAAAACGTACGTCACCCCGGACTACACTGAAGTGTACCCCTGCCTAATAGGGGTCAAAATAATGACAGTGTTGCTCGCTGCGCTGTTTACAACAGTGACTTTTCTATTGCTTATGGTGGGTTATAATGTAAAAGACATGTTGAGGTGAGTTTAACAGGTGTCATTCGTTCATTAGCATAGCTAACGTTATTTAAACTAGCTGGCTAGCTGCTAAGGAGCTACTCTACTGCAGACATCCCACCTCTCCCGGAAGTCTCCCGCAAATTGATGGTGCTACCTCCCTGAAATGAGTTTTGGCAGGGTGGGATGTCTGCTGTGGTATTTCTTTTTCTTGCCTCTCAGCTGAACTTGGTGCAATGCACCCTTCTCTCACTCTATTATCACTGCAAGACTTGCTTTCTCCATGGTATTTCTCTCTTCCTCTGTCATTCTAGGGGCTCTAGTTTTATAGTCAGAATTGGACAGCATGGAAACAGGCCCATCAGCACACTCTATCTGCGCCACATATCAAGCTCACATAGAACAGTACAGCACAGGACCAGGCCCTATGCCCACGATGGCTGTGCCAAGCTATGATCCATATTTCCTTATTCCCTGCATATTGCTGTACCTCTCAAACACTACCGTCATATGTGCTCCTAGTCTATCTGGGCCTTTCAATGTTCGCTGATTTCAATGAGAACCCCCCTCATTCTACATCAAATATAACCACAACATGATTACCCCTATCTTCTCCCTCTTGATTGTACCTGGACAGAAGCTGAAAATTCTCTACTTTCAAATTCTCCCTTGCACTGCTCAGTTTCAACTTTTCCCACTGAGCTTTGATTACAACTGACCCCAGCCTGAACTGTTCCCATCCCACTAAAGCTAATGCTTTTTCAATTGACCGATGTTATATTAGACATTACTTATACATTTTCGATAATGAACTGGACAGTAAAAGGCTACGCTCCACATTCCCTGGCTTCAGGCATGATGTGGTGTACACATGACAATACTAATATCGAAGTAGTAAAATGGATGCAGCAGTGGCTGGATGGGAGACGCCGAAGAGTGTGGTGGATAACTGTCTGTCAGATTGGAGGCCGGTGACTGGTGGTGTGCCTCAGGGATCTGTACTGGGATGAACTAGTGGTGTGCCTCAGGGATGTTGTTTGTCATATACATTAATGCTGTATGGGTCCTAATGCCCTTCCCTTGGACAACATCGGTGTCGTGGAGTTGCAGCATGGGCAACTGCCAATCTTCCATACAACCTTGCCCAGGCCTGCGCCCTGGAGAGTGAAGACTTTCCAGGCGCAGATCCATGGTCTCGCAAGACTAACGGATGCCTTTACTTATATTAATGATCTGGATGATGGGGTGGTAAATTGGATTAGTAAGTATGCAGATGATACTAAAATAGGTGGCGTTGTGGATAATGAAGTAGGTTTCCAAAGCTTGCAGAGAGATTTAGACCAGTTAGAAGAGTGGGCTGAAAGATGGCAGATGGAGTTTAATGCTGAAAAATGTGAGGTGCTACATTTTGGTAGGACTAATCAAAATAGGACATACATGGTAAATGGTAGGGCATTGAAGAATGCTGTAGGACAGAGGGATCTAGGAATAATGGTGCATAGTTCCCTGAAGGTAGAATCTCATGTGGATAGGGTGGTGAAGAAAGCTTTTTGTATGCTGGCCTTTATTAATCAGACCATTGAGTATAGGAGTTGGGATATAATGTTGAAATTGTATAAGGCATTGGCGAGGCCAAATTTGGCATATTGTGTACAGTTCTGGTCACCGAATTATAGGAAAGATTTCAATAAAATTGAGAGTACAGAGGAGATTTACTAAAATGTTGCCTGGGTTTCATCTCCTAAGTTACAGAGAAAGGTTGAACAAGTTAGGTCTTTATTCTTTGGAGCATAGAAGGTTGAGGCGGGAACTTGATAGAGGTGTTTAAAATTATGAGGGGGGATTGATAGAGTTGACGTGGATAGGGTTTTTCCATTGAGAGTGGGGGAGATTCAAACAAGAGGACATGAGCTGAGAGTTATAGGGCAAAAGTTTAGGGGTAACATGAGGGGGAACTTCTTTACTCAGAGAGTGGTAGCTGTGTGGAACGAGCTTCCAGCAGAAGTGGTTGAGGCAGGTTCGATGTTGTCGTTTAAAGTTAAATTGGATAGATATATGGACAGGAAAGGAATGGAGGGTTATGGACTGAGTGCAGGTTGGTGGGACTGGGTGAGAGTAAGAGTTTGGCACGGACTAGAAGGGCCCAGATGGCCTGTTTCCGTGCTGTAATTGTTATATGGTTCACAGATAAGACCATAAGACATAGGAGCAGGATTAAACCACTCAGCCCATCAAGTCTACTCTGCCATTCCATCATGGCTGATCCTGGATCCCATTTAACCCCATACACCTGCCCTCTCACCATATCCCTTGATGTCCAACCAATCAGGAATCTATCATTTCCGCATTGAATGTACCCACGGACTTGGCCTCCACTGCAGTCTGTAGCAGAGCATTCCACGGTTTCACCACTCTGCTTAAAAAAAAATTCTCCTTACTTCTGTTATGAAAAGCCGTCCCTCAATTTTTGAGGCTGTGCCCTCTATTTCTGGATACTCCCACCAGAGGAAACACCCTTTCCACATCCACCTTATCTAGTCCTGTCAACATTTGGTAAGTTTCAATGAGATCACCAAGCATTCTTCTAAATTCCAGTGAGTACAGGCCCAAAACTGCCAAACACTCCTCAAATGTTAACCCCTTCATTCCCAGAATCATCCTCGTGAACCTCCTCTGGACTTTCTCCAATGACAGCACGTCCTTTCTGAGATAAGGGACCCAAAACTGTTGACAATACTCCATGTGCGCCTGACTAGTGTCTTAAAGTCTCAGCATTATCTCTTTGTTTTTATATTCTATTCTCCTTGAAATAAATGCCAACATTGCATTTGCCTTCTTTACCACAGACTCAGATTGTGAATTAACATTCTGGGAGTCTTGCATGCTAAGTCCCTCAGCACATCTGATGTTTGAATCTTCTCCCCATTTAGATAATAGTCCGGACTATTGTTCCTTTTACCAAAATTCATTATCATACATTTCCCAACACCGTATTCCATCTGCAACTTTTTTGCCCATTCTTCCAATTTGTTGAAGTCCTACTGCAATCGCATTGCTTCGTCAGCACTAGCTACCTCTCCATCTATCTTCCTGTCATCCGCAAACTTTGCCACAAAGCCATCAATTCCGCTATCTAAATCATTGACAAATAATGTGAAAAGTAGCGGTCCCAATACTGACCGCTGAGGAACCCCACTAGTCACCGGCAGCCAACCAGAAAGTGTCCCTTTACTCCCACTCCCTGCCTTCTGCCTGCAGGGATTCCTCTATCCATGCCAGTATCTTTCCTGAAACACCATAGAATTTTATCTTGTTAAGCATCCTCATGTGAGGCACCTTATCAAATGCCTTCTGAAAATCCAAGCAAATATTCTTTGTCCAAACTGCTGAATTCCTCGAAGAATTCTAATGGATTTGTCAGGCAAGATTGCCCTTTACAGAAACCATGCTGACATTGACTTAATTTATCATTAGTCACCAAGTACCCCAAAACCTTGCCCTTAATAACAGACTCCAACACTTTCTCAACCACTAAGATTAGGCCTATAATTTACTTTCTTTTGCCTTCCTCCCTTCTTAAAGAATGGAGTGACATTTGCAATCTCCTAGTCCTCTGGAACCATGCCAAAATCTAGAGATTCTTGAAAGATCATGACCAATGCATCCATTATCTCTTCAGCAACCTCTTTCAGGACACTGGGATGTAGTCCATCTAGTCCAGGTGACTTATCCACTTAAGACCTTTGAGTTTGCCTCGTGCTTTCTCCTTTGTAATCGCAATGGCACTCACTCCTGCTCACTGACCCTCACGGAGTTCTGAAACACTGCTAGTGTCTTCCACAGTAAAGACTGAATTTATTAAGTTCATCTGCCATTTCTTGTCCCCATGACTACCTCACCAGTATCTGAGAGCCCATGGTATTACAGGAAAGATACTAGCATAGATTGGCTGACTGGCAGGAGGCAAAGAGTGGGCATGAAGGGGTCTTTTCCGGTTGACTACCAGTGCCTAGTGTTCTGCAGGGGCCAGTAGTTGGACTGCTTCCTTTCACGTTAATATGTCAATGATTTGGATGATGGAGTTGATCAAAGATAGGTGGAGGGACAGGTAATTTTGAGGAAGTAGGGAGTTTGCAGGACTTAGACAGATTGGGAGGATGGGCAAAGAACTGGATGATGGAATACAGTGCAGGGAAGTGTATGGTCATGCACTTTGGTAGAAGGGATAAAGGTGTAGACTATTTTCTAAATGGGGAAACAATTCAAAAAAATCAGAGGTACACAGGCACTGGAGAGTTCTAATGCAGGATTCCCTAAAGGGTTAACTTGCTGGTAGAGTCAGTAGTGCAACATTATATGTTACATTTATTCTGCACATGTGTAAATTATGCATAATTTGTTAATTTATGTTTGTCCTCATCATGTAACGCACAGTGCTGCTACTGCGAAAAGCTCATCTTCAAGCATTTATACCCTATGATAATTGTCACAACCATAAACTTGAACTGGAATCACATTGTTTCAAACACTGACAATTTCTGTGAGCCCTTCGAATTTTTATCCAGAACCAGGAAGTTGCATGTAGTTTAATACTTCTCCTCCTCAGAGCTGACGTCTCCCAGTGTTAGCTCAAACTTTGCTTCACGTCCTCCTTCCCAGCTCCTATTGATAGTCCTCCATATCACACATTGTGCACGGATGCCCTTGCTGATTAATACCAGCGTCTGAGTAGATTACAACTGTGTGCATTGTGGATAGAGGCGACAGGAATGATCTCTCGGACTGAATTTAAATCACTTTGCGATCAAACACTTACTACTTCAACAATCATCAACATAAACAGTCAGACTCCCACCTGATGGCACAGGATGGTCCTCTGCACCAACCTCGCATACCCATCCAGCCGGACGCCAGAGTTACTTCGGCTCCTCATGGTGATCAGCTGACCACCACTCAATGTGGTCGGTCGCGCGTACTATTGATTGGTGGTATCCAATTGACCAGCAGTAAGCAACGTAGATGAGTGATGCCCGTTATTGACCAGCAGAAACTGATGTTAACCAACAGCACTGTTGTTGGCCGGTGATGCCTAATATTGAGCAGTAATAACCAGTCTAGTTCAGCGATGCCTTCTGTCGACCAGCCAGAACAATGGGGCATCCATAAGTCTCGCTGCCAAACTCTGACCAGTGTAACCCTGTCGACATAAAATAAGTTCAATCTTATCCGATGCGATAGCAAGATCACGCACTGAAATTGAGATAGAGATAGAACGATAGAGATAAAGAGAGAGAGAGAGAGAGCAGAGAGAAACGGTAGGCAGGCACTCACACACAAACACCCTCACAAGGAAATAAACCCAGACGTACTCACACATACAGACAACGTCTCTCTCTCACACACACACCCTTGGAGGGAGACACGCACAACAACCATAATCACTCCCAAAGACGAGCGAGAGAAGCTGGAGCCGGAGCCCGGGCTTTCCGCTTTCCGCTTTCTATGTGGCCGCGGAGTGGGCCTGGCCCGATCCGCCGCTCTTCCTTCCTCCCTCCCTCCTCCGGCCCACTCGCCGCTCTCAGCCAACCGAGTGGCGCCTCACTCGCCGGCAGTGAGTAGGGTGCAGGTCAGACTGTGCTCCGCGGCATCTCACCAGCAGCAGTACGTCTCCGGCCGCCCGGTGTGGGGGAGCGGCTTTCCACACTCCTCCGTCGAGCTGCGTGCGGACGATAACCCAGAGAACGTGCGTTCCGCCCGCTCCCACAGCCAGTGTGGGCACAACATACAGGAGAGGGCCGCAATAGAGACGAAACGCTGCAAGTTATCAGTTTCAGAGTCATATAGCGCAGTAACGGGCCTTTCGGCCCAACTCCCTCATGCTGACCCATCTGAACTACTCCCATTTACCTGTAGTTTACACATATCCCGACAAGGTGTCTTTTAAAGGCGCTATTGTACTTGCCTCAACTACTTGCTCTGGCAAATCGTTACCGGAAGAAGTTGAACATAGAACATAGAATAGCACAGTACAGGCCCTTCGGCCCACAATGTTGAGCCGACCCTCAAATACTGCCTCCCATATACCCCCCCCCACCTTGAATTCCTCCAAATACCTGTCTAGTAGTCTCTTAAATTCCATTAGTGTATCTGCCTCCACCACTGACTCAGGCAGTGCATTCCATGCACCAACCACTCTCTGAGTAAAAAACCTTCCTCTAATATCCCCCTTGAACTTCCCACCCTTTACCTTGAAAGCCATGTTCTCTTGTATTGAGCAGTGGTGCCTGGGGAAGAGGCGCTGGCTATCCACTCTATTTATTCCTCTTATTATCTTGTACACCTCTGTCATGTCTCCTTTCATCCTCCTTCTCTCCAAAGAGTAAAGCCCCAGCTCCCTTAATCTCTGATCGTAATCCATACTCTCTAAACCAGGCAGCATCCTGGTAAATCTCCTCTGTACCCTTTCCAATGCTTCCACATCCTTCCTATAGTGAGGTGACCTGAACTGGACACAGTACTCCAAGTGTGGCCTAACCAGAGTTTTATAGAGCTGCATCATTACATCGCGACTCTCGACTTATGAGAGCTAACACCCCATAAGCTTTCTTAACTACCCTATCCACCTGTGAGGCAACTTTCAGGGATATGTGGACATATACCTCCAGATCCCTCTGCTCCTCCACACTACCAAGTATCCTGCCATTTACTTTGTACTCTGCCTTGGAGTTTGTCCTTTCAAAGTGTACCACCTCACACTTCTCCGGGTTGAACTCCATCTGCCACTTCTCAGCCCACTTCTGCATCCTATCAATGTCTCTCTGCAATCTTTGACAATCCTCTACACTATCTACAACACCACCAACCTTTGTGTCGTCTGCAAACTTGCCAACCCACCCTTCTACCCCCACATCCAGGTCGTTAATAAAAATCACGAAAAGTAGAGGTCCCAGAACAGATCCTTGTGGGACATCACTAGTCACAATCCTCCAATCTGAATGTACTCCCTCCACCATGACCCTCTGCCTTCTGCAGGCAAGCCAATTCTGAATCCACCTGTCCAAACTTCCTTGGATCCCATGCCTTCTGACTTTCTGAATAAGCCTACCATGTGGAACCTTGTCAAATGCCTTACTAAAATCCATATAGATCACATCCACTGCAATACCCTCATCTCCTCAAAGAACTCTGTCAGGCTTGTTAGACACGATCTACCCTTCACAAAGCCATGCTGACTGTCCCTGATCAGACCATGATTCTCTAAATGCCCATAGATCCTATCTCTAAGAATCTTTTCCAACGGCTTTCCCACCACAGACGTAAGGCTCGCTGGTCTATAATTACCCGGACTATCCCCACTACTTTTTTTGAACAAGGGGACAACATTCGCCTCCCTCCAATCCTCCGGTACCATTCCCGTTGACAACGAGGACATAAAGATCCTAGCCAGAGGCTCAGCAATCTCTTCCCTCACCTTGTAGAGCAGCCTGGGGAATATTCCGTCAGGCTCCAGGGACTTATCCGTTCTAATGTATTTTAACAACTCCAACACCTCCTCTCCCTTAATATCAACATGCTCCAGAACATCTACCTCACTCATATTGTCCTCACCATCATCAATTTCCCTCTCATTGGTGAATACTGAAGAGAAGTATTCATTGAGGTCCTTGCTCACTTCCACAGCCTCCAGGCACATCTTCCCATCTTTATCTCTAATCGGTCCTACCTTCACTCCTGTCATCCTTTTGTTCTTCACATAATTGAAGAATGCCTCGGAGTTTTCCTTTACCCTACTCGCCAAGGCCTTCTCATGCCCCCTTCTTGCTCTTCTCAGCCCCTTCTTAAGCTCCTTTCTTGCTTCCCTATATTCCTCAGTAGACCCATCTGATCCTTGCTTCTTAAACCTCATGTATGCTGCCTTCTTCCACCTGACTAGATTTTCCACCTCACTTGTCACCCATGGTTCCTTCACCCTACCATTCTTTATCTTCCTCACCAGGACAAATTTATCCCTAACATCCTGCAAGAGATCCCTAAACATTGACCACATATCCATAGTATATTTCCCTGCAAAAACATCATCCCAATTTACACCCGCAAGTTCTAGCCTTATAGCCTCATAATTTACCCTTCCCCAATCAAAAATTTTCCTGTCCTCTCTGATTCTATCCTCTTCCATGATAATGCTAAAGGACAGGGAGCGGTGGTCACTGTCCCCCAGATGCTCACCCACTGAGAGATCTGTGACCTGACCAGGTTGCCTTTCAGATCTCTTTTAAATTGTTTACTTCTCACCTTAAACCCATGCCCTGTATTTTTTGACTCCCTTTCCCTGGGAGAAAAGACTCTGCATTTAGTCTCTATGCTGCCCATGATTTCATACACCTCTATAAGTTCACCCCTTGGTCTCCTACACTCCAATGAACAAAGTCCCAGACCGCACAACCTCTCCCTCTAACTCAGGCCCTCGAGTGCTAGCTTTGGTACTAGAACAGGAACAAAGTTGATTGGAAGGGGACACTAGCAGGGATGATGGTAAAACACCAATGGCTTGAGTTTTAGCGGGGGGCAATTCAGAAGCCACAGGATAGATGAAGTATTCTAAAGGCAGGCTGACAAGGGAAGTCAAAGACAGCATAAGACAGGGAGAGTTTTTCTTCCTTCTCCCATCTGCATGAGATGTGGGACATTTGAGAGACTTTGAACTTTTACTGTGCTCATGGACTTCTTCATCAAGTTATGGTATTGTTGCACTGTTGTAACTATATGTTATAAGTATGTGGTTTTGTTAGTTTTTTTCAGTCTTGGTCTGTCCTGTGTTTTGTGATATCACACCAGAGGAAATATTGTATCATTTCTTAATGAATGCATTACTAAATGACAATAAAAGAGGACTGCGTGTCTTCATACTAAAAGCAGAGGGCATGTAATATAGCAAAAAAATGGTGAGAAGTTAGAGGATTGGGAAGCTTTTAAAAACCAATAGAACACATCTAAAAAACCAAAAGGAGAGAAAAGATGAAATATGAAGGTAAACCAGCCAATAATATCAAAGAGAATACCAAAAGTTTTTTCAGATATATAAAGAGTAAAGGAGAGATGAGAGTGGATATTGGACTGCTTGAGAGATAGTAATGGTGGACAAAGAAATGGTGGATGAACTTATTAAGTATCTTATGTCAGTCTTCATTGTGGAAGACACTAGCAGTATACCAGAAATTCGAGAGTGTTGGGAGCAGAAGTAAGAATAGTTGCTATTACTCAGAGGAATGTGCTTAAGAAGCTGAAAGGTCTGAAGGTACCATAGATACTTCACTTAGTCCAGATGGACTACACCCCAGGGTTCTGAAAGAGATGGCTGAAAAAATTGTGAAGACATTAGTAATGATCTTTCAAGAATCACTAGATTCTGGAATGGCTCCAAGGGATTGGAAAGTTGAAAATGTCACATCACTCCTTCAGAAGGGAGGAAGGCAGAAGAGAGGAAACTGTAAGCCAGTTAGTCTGACCTCAGTGGCAGGGAAGATGATGGAGCCCATTTTTAAGGATGAGGTTACAGGGTACTTGGAAGCACATGGTAACATAGGCCAAAGTCAGCATGGTTTCCTTGAAGGGAAATCTTGCCTGACAAATCTGTTGGAATTCTTTGAGGAAATAACAAGCAGGATAGACAAAGGAGAATCGGTGGATGTTGTGTACTTGGATTATCAGAAGGCCTTTGGTAAACTGCCTTAATGAGGCTGCTCAACAAGACGAGAGCTAATTGAATTAGAGGAAGTATACTAACATGGCTGACTGGCAGGAGGCAAAGAGTTAGACTAAAAGGGGCCTATTTCGGTTGGCTGCCAGTCACTGCATAGCGGTTGGTATTGGGACTGCTTCTTGTCACATTTTATGTCAACAATTTGGAAGACAGAATTGATGGCTTTGTGGCAAAATTTGCAGAGGATGCCTTGACAGTTGGAGGGGCAGGTATTGCTGAGGAAGCAGGGAGTTTGCAGAAGGGCTTGGATAGATTGGAAGAATGCGCTGATGGAATATATTGCAGGAACCTGTATGGTCATGCACTTTGATAGAAGGAATAAAGGTGCCGACTACTCTCTAAATGGGGAGAAAATTCAAAAATCAGAGATGCAAATGGACTTGGGAGTTCATATGCAGAATTCCCTAAAGATTAACTTGCAGGTTGAGTCCGGGGTAAGGAAGGCAAATTCAATGTTACCATTAATTTCAAGAGGACTAAAATTTCTTTTCTTTTCAAATCTTTTTATTGTATATATAGGAAAAATAACATGAGTACATTGAAGTAACAACACTTACAATGCCTCAAAAAAAACCATCATCTTAAAGATTGAAAACAAAATTTTGTGATAACAAAAAAAAGAGGACTAAAATTTAAGAACAAGGATGTGATGCTGAGATTTTATAAGGTATTGGTCAGCCACACTTGGGAGTATTGTGAGCAGTTTTGGGCTCCTTATGAGTAAAGAAGTGATGGCATTGGAGAGGGTCCAGAGGAGGCTCACAAGAATGATTCCAGGAATAAAAGGGTTAACGTATTAGAAGTGTTTGATGGCTCTAGGACTGTGCTTGCTGGAGTTTAAAAAAATTGAGGGAGGATCTCATTGAAACCTACTGAATATTGAAAGGCCTAGACAGAGTAGATGTGGAAGGAATGTTTCCTATAGTATGGGGGCCTAGAACAAGAGGGCACTGCCTCAGAGTGGAGAGACATGCAATTAGAATGGAGATGAGGAATTTCTTTAGCCAGAGGGTGGTAAATCTGTGGAATTAATTGCTATGGACAGCTGTGAAGGCCAAGTCAGTGAGTATATTTAAAGCAGAGGTTGATAGTTAGGGCATTAAAGATTGCGGGGAGAAGGAAGGTTGAGAGGGATAATAAATCACCCATGATGGAATGGCAGAGTAGACTCAATGCACCGGGTGGCCTAATTCTGCTCCTATTTTTATTTATTTATTTATGAGATACAACATGAAAACAGTCCCTCCCCTCCCACAAGCCTGCACAGCCCAGTTATGTAACATGTGAACAATTAGCATTCCAATCCACACATCTTTGGAACGTGGGAGCGAGCCCAAGCACCCATAGAAAAGCCATAGTCACTGGGAGAATGCACAAACTCCTGACCAACAGCGGGGCGATGGAACCTGCTGGCTTAAACTGATATGGCAGGGGGATGGGAACCAGTATGATAGAGCTGAGGATGGGCCAACAGGTTTACAAGTAGATGATGGGTGTAACATGAATGTAAGGAAGGACAAGCCAATAACTGGGTACAGAGCAAACAGAGCAAAGAGTTAAATTGTACCACAGAGGCAACATTCAAAAGGGCAAAGAATGCAGGACTGAACATGTTGTATTTAAATGTGCGTAGCATTCGGAATGAGGTGGGCAAACTGGCGGCGCAGTTAGAGACTGGTCAGTATGCCATTGTGCATATCACTGAGTCATGGCTGAAAGAAGGCCATTGTTGGGAGCTTAACATCAAAGGATATACTTTGTATCAAAAGGACAGACAAAAAATAAAAGGTGGAGAAGTGTCACAAACCTATGCTCGTGACACTTCTCACGCTCTGAAACTTTTCGATGATTTTAAGTTCCCAAGCCCCCACCACTTTATTTTCACCATGGATGTCCAGTCCCTATATGATTCCATCCCCCATCAGGAAGGTCTCAAAGCTCTCCGCTTCTTTTTGGATTCCAGATCTAACCAGATCCCCTCTACCGCCACTCTGCTCCATCTAGCAGAATTAGTCCTTACTCTTAATAATTTCTCCTTTGGCTCCTCCCACTTCATCCAAACTAAAGGTGTAGCCATGGGCCCCCGTTTGGGTTCCAGCTATGCCTGCCTTTTTGTTGGCTTTGTGGAACAATCTATGTTCCAAACCTATTCTGGTATCTGTCCCCCACTTTTCCTTCACTACTTCGACGACTGCATTGGCGCTGCTTCCTGCACGCATGCAGAACTCGTTGACTTTATTAACTTTGCCTCCAACTTTCACCCTGCCCTCAAGTTTACCTGGTCCATTTCCAACACCTCCCTCCCCTTTCTTGATCTTTCTGTCTCTATCTCTGGAGACAGCTTATCTACTGATGTCTACTATAAGCCTACTGACTCTCACAGCTATCTGGACATTTCCCCTTCTCATCCTGTCTCTTGCAAAAATGCCATCCCCTTCTCTCAATTCCTCCGTCTCCGCCGCATCTGCTCTCAGGATGAGGCTTTTCATTCCAGGACGAAGGAGATGTCCTCCTTTTTCAAAGAAAGGGGCTTCCCTTCCTTCACTATCAACTCTGCTCTCAAACGCATCTCCCCCATTTCACGCACATCTGCTCTCACTCCATCCTCCCACCACCCCACTAGGAATAGGGTTCCCTTGTCCTCACCTACCACACCACCAGCCTCCGGGTCCAACATATAATTCTCCGTAACTTCCGCCGCCTCCAACGGGATCCCACCACTAAGCACATCTCTCCCTCCTCCCCTCTCTTTGCTTTCTACAGGGATCCCTCCCTACGCAACTCCCTTGTCCATTAGTCCCCCCATCTCTCCCCACTGAACTCCCTCCTGGCACTTAGCCTTGTAAGCGGAACAAGTGCTACACATGCCCTTACACTTCCTCCCTTACCACCATTCAGGGCCCCTGACAGTTCTTCCAGGTGAGGCATCACTTCACCTGTGAGTCGGCTGGGGTGATATACTGCGTCCGGTGCTCCCGATGTGGCTTTCTATATATTGGCGAGATCCAACACAGGCTGGGAGACCGTTTCACTGAACACCTACACTCTGTCCGCCAGAGAAAGCAGGATCTCCCAGTGGCCACACATTTTAATTCCACGTCCCATTCCCACTCTGATATGTCTATCCACGGCCTCCTCTACTGTAAAGATGAAGCCACACTCATGTTGGAGTAACAATACCTTATATTCCGTCTGGGTAGCCTCCAACTTGATGGCATGAACATTGACTTCTCAAACTTCCACTAATGCCCCACCTCCCCCTCGTACCCCATCCGTTATTTATTTATATACACACATTCTTTTTCTCTCTCTCTTTTTTCTCCCTCTGTCCCTCTCACTATAACCCTTGCCCATCCTCTGGGTTTCCCCTCTCCCCCTTTTCTTTCGCATTAGGCCTCCTGTCCCACGATCCTCTCATATCCCTTTTGCCAATCAACTATCCAGCTCTTGGCTCCATCCCTCCCCCTCCTGTCTTCTCCTATCATTTTGGATCTCCCCCTCCCCCTCCCACTTTCAAATCTCTTACTAGCTCTTCCTTCAGTTAGTCCTGACGAAGGGTCTCAGCCCGAAGCGTCGACTGTACCTCTTCCTAGAGATGCTGCCTGGCCTGCTGCGTTCACCAGCAACTTTTATGTGTGTTGCTTGAATTTCCAGCATCTGCAGAATTCCTGTTGTTTGGGTAATGGAATTGTTGACTTTGCGGCAAAGTTTGTGGATAATACAAAGGCAGTGGAGAGGTAGGTAGGTAGTGCTGATGAAGCAATTGCAGCGGGACTTCGACAAATTGGAAGAATGGGCAAAAAGTGGCAGATGGAACACAGTGTTGGGAAATGTATGATAATGCATTTTGGTAAAAGGAACAATAGTGCAGACTATTATCTAAATGGGGAGAAGGTTCAAACATCAGAGGTGCAGAGGGACTTAGGAATCCTAGTGCAAGACTACCAGAAGGTTAATTTATAGGTTGAGTCTGTGGTAAAAAAGGCAAATACACTGTTAGCATTTATTTCAAGGGGAATGGAATATAAAACCAAGGAGATAACTCTGAGCCTTTAAAAGACTCTAGTCAAGCCAGGCTTTGGGCCGCTTATCTCAGAAAGCATGTGTTGTCATTGGAGAAAGTCCAGAGTAGGTTCATGAGAATGATTCTGGGAGTGAAGGGCTTAACATATGAGGAGCATTTGGCAGCTTTGGGACTGTACTCAGTGGAATTTAGAAGAATGCATCGGGATCTCATTGAAACTTACCAAATGTTGGTAGGACCTGATAGGGTGGATGTGGAGAGGATGTTTCCTATAGTGGAGGTTATCTAGAACTGGAGGGCACAGCCTCAAAACTGAGGGATGAACTTTTAGAACAGAGGTAAGGAGGAATTTTTTTAGCCAGAGAGTAGTGAATCTGCGGAATGCTCTGCCACAGACTGTGATAGAGGCCAAGTCTGTGGATATATTTATGACAGAAGTTGATTGTTTCCTGATTGGTCAGACTATCAAAGGATATGGTGTGAAGGCAGGTGTGTGGGCTTGAGTGGGATTCCATGTTGATATAGTTGATAATGTAGTTCCCTCTCAAACGCACTGGAAAGAGTGAGAATACCAAAACCTGACAGACAATATTCCACATCCAGAAGGAGCTGGAATAGGACAATGGGACGTGTACCTGTACCTGCAATTAACAGGGCTGTAGAATGATAGGACAATGGGATGTGTACCTGCAATTAACAGGGGTATAGAATGATAGATGCTAGAGAGTACCCCTGTGGCTGTCCCCTTAATAATAGGTACTCCTGTTTGAGTACTGTGGGCGTGGGGAGATTTTAATTTCCCAAATATTGATTGGCATGTTCCTAGAACAAGGAGTTTAGATGGGGTGGAGTTTTTTAGGTGTGTTCAGGAAGGTTTCCTGACTCAATATTCGGCGGGAGGAGAAGATGGCAGCGCGCCGTGTGTGCGCAGCTCTCCGGTGAAAAATGATATCGTATCTGTTAAATACGGGCTGTGGACAATTCTGATTTGATGGAGAATGGACGTGAAAGCGCAGAGGAACATCTGGAGAAATTTTTGAAACGCCCGTTCGCTGCTGTCGTTACTGCGCGGTCGGGAATCTTTTGGAGGGTAGGCCTCAAAATTCCCGGCCTTGCCTGCTTTTGGCGACCGAGAAGGAGGTCGAATCGTTCGGAAAGAGATGGTGCTCAGTACTCGGTGTGGGAGAGCTGATCAGAGCTCGAAGTTTTCGGATGACTCACAGTCGGATTGTGGTCGGCATGGCAGGGAGAGTTTTTCTTCCTTCTCCCCTCTGCGTGAGATGTGGGACATTTGAGAAACTTTGAACTTTACTGTGCTCACGGACTTCTTCATCAAGTTATGGTATTGTTACACTGTTTGTAACTATATGTTATAATTATGTGGTTTTGTCAGTTTTTTCAGTCTTGGTTTGTCCTGTGTTTTGTGATATCACACCAGAGGAAATAATGTATCATTTCTTAATGCATGCATTACTAAATGACAATAAAAGAGGACTACGTGTCTTCATAATCATCATAATATGTAGATAAGCCTACAAGATGAGAGGCTGTACTTGATCTGGTATTGGGAAGTGAACCCGGTCAGGTGTCAGGTCTCTCAGTGGAAGAACATTCTGGAGATAGTGATCAGAATTCTATCTCCTTTATCATAGCATTGGAGAGGATTGAGAACAGACAAGTTAGGGAAATGTTTAATTGGAGTCAGGGAAAATATGAAGCTATCAGGCAGGAACTTGGAAGCATAAATTGGGAACAGATGTTCTCTGGGAAAGGTATGGCAGAAACGTGGCAAATGTTCAGGGGATAATTGCATGGCATTCTGCACAGGTATGTTCCAATGAGACAGGGAAAGGATGGTAGGGTACATTAACCATGGTGTACAAAGGCTGTTGAAAATCTAGTCAAGAAGAAAAGAAGAGCTTACGAAAGGTTCAAAAAACTAGATAATGATAGCGATCTACAAGATTATAAGGCGAGCAGGAAGGAGCTTAAGCATGAAATTAGGAGAGCCAGAAAGGGCCATGAGAAGGCCTTGGCAGACAGGAAACCTCAAGGCATTCTACAAGTATGTGAAGAGCAAGAGGATAAGACTAAGAGAATAGGACCAATCAAGTGTGACAGTGGAAAAGTGTGCATGGAACTGGAGGAGATGAATACTCTGAATACTTAATGAATACTCTGCTTCGGTATTCACTATGGAAAAAGAACTCAGCGATTGTAGGGATGATTTACAGTGGACTGGAAAGCTTGAGCATATAGATATTAAGAAAGAGGATGTGCTGGAGCTTTTGGAAATCATCAAGTTGGATAAGTCTCCAAGACAGGACGAGATATACCCCAAGCTACTGTGGGAGGCGAGGGAGGAGATTGATGAGCCTTTGGCAATGATCTTTGCATCATCAATGAGAGGATTCAGAGGATTGGAGGGTTGCAGATGTTGTTTCCTTATTCAAGAAAAAGAGTCGAGATAGCCCAGGAAACTACAGACCAGTGCATCTTACTTCAGTGGTTGGTAAGTTGATGGAAAAAATTCTGAGAGGCAGGACTTATGAACATTTGGGGAGGCATAATATGATTAGGAATAGTCAGCATGCCTTTGTCAAAGGTAGGTCATGTCTTACGAGCCTGATCATTTTTTGAGGATGTGACTAAACACATTGATGAAGGTAGAGCAGTAGTTGTAGTGTATATGGATTTCAGCAAGGCATTTGATAAGGTACCCCATACAAGGCTTATTGAGAAAGTAAGGAGGCATGGGATCCAAGGGTACCTTGCTTTGTGGATCCAGAATTGGCTTGCACACAGAAGGCAAAGAGTGGTTGTAGATGGATCATATTCTGCATGGAGGTCGGTGACCAGTGGTGTGCCTCAGGGGTCTGTTCTGGGACCCCTTCTCTTCATGATTTTTTATAAGTGACCTGAATGAGGAAGTGGGGGGATGGGTTAGTAAGTTTGCTGATGACACAAAGCTCATCCACCTTTCTTCCAATGCTCCTAGCATTAAAATAAATGCATTTAAGAAATTTTCCACCTCTTACTCTCTGTTTATCACTAACGGTGCAAACAACTTTACTATTTTTTTCTTCCTTTTCTTCATTGGCTTGGAGATCTGAGGCAGAGGGTATTTTATTGATGTTATGTCTGTGACCAGTGGTGGGCTGCAAGATTCGGTGCTGGGACCCTTGTTGGTGGTGATATAAATTGGAATGGGTGTGAATGTAGGAAGTGTGATTAGTGAGCTCATAGTTGACAAAAAAAAAGGTGCTATTGTGGATGGTAAGGAAGGCTGTCTGAAACCTCATCATGAAATAGATTAGATGGAGCATTGCAAAGTCATTCCTTTTAGAAGGTCAGACAGAATCAGATTCAGAATCAGGTTTAATATCACCGGCACGTGACGTGAAATTTGTTAACTTAGCAGCAGCAGTTCAATGCAATACGTAATCTAGCAGAGGAAAAAATTAATAATAAATAAGTAAATCAATTACATACAGTCAGCCCTCTGTATCCGCGGGGGTTTGGTTCCGGGACCCCCCCCCCACGGATACCAAATTCTGTGGATGCTCAAGTCCCATCTATAAAATTGCATAGTATTTGCATATAACCTACGCATATTCTCCCGAATACTTTAAATCATCTCTAGTTTCCAGTAATTATAATACCTAATACAATGGAAGTGCTATGTAAATAGTTGTGATGCTGTATTGTTTGGGGAATAAGGACACTTTGGAAGAGGCTCAATAATACTAATGCCTGGATCTGTGCTCAAACAACGAGTGTTGGAGAAAGAACTTTAGAGTTTTTTTTGATCCAGCTCCGCGGTTGGTTGAATCCGCGAATGCGGAACCCGCGGATACGGAGGGCAGATGTATATTGACTAGATTTTTAAAAACGTGCAAGAACAGAAATACTGCACATTAAAAAAAGTGAGTTAGTGTCCAAAGGTTCAATGTCCATTTAGGAATTGGATTGCAGAGGGGAAGAAGCTGTTCCTGAATCGCTGAGTGTGTGCCTTCAGGTTTCTGTATCTCCTACCTGATGGTAACAGTGAGAAAAGGGCATGTCCTGGGTGTTGGAGGTCCTTAATAATGGACATTGCCTTTCTGAGACAGCACTCCCTAAAGATGTCCTGGGTACTTTGTAGGCTAGTGCCCAAGATGGAGCTGACTAGATTTATATTCTTCTGCAGCTTCTTTTGGTCCTGTGCAGCAGCCCCCTCACCATACCAGACAGTGATGCAGCCTGTCAGAATGCTCTCCATGGTACATCTATAGAAATTTTTGAGTGTATTTTTTGCATGCCAAATCTCTTCAAACTCTTAATAAAGTGTAGCCGCTGTCTTGCCTTCTTTATAACTACATCAATATGTTGGGACCAGGTTAGATCCTCAGAGATCTTGACAGCCAGGAACTTGAAACTGCTCACTCTCTCCACTTCTGATCTCTCTACAAGGATTGGTATGTTTTCCTTCATCTTATTCTTCCTGAAGTCCACAATCTGCTCTTTCGTCTCACTGACATTGAGTGTCAGGTTGTTGCTGCGGCAGCACTCCATTAGTTGGCATATCTCACTCCTGTACACCCTCTCATCACCTCCTGAGATTCTACCAACAATGGTTGTATCATCATCAAATTTATAGATGGTATTTGAGCTATGCCTAGCCACACAATCATGTGTATATAGAGAATAGAGCAGTGGGCTAAGCACACACCCCGAGGTGCGCCAATGTTGATCGGCAGCGAGGAGGAGATGTTATCACCAATCCGCACAGATTGTGGTCTTCCGGTTAGGAAGTGGAGGATCCAATTGCAGAGGGAGGTACAGAGGCCCAGGTTCTGCAACTGGTCAATCAGGATTGTGGGAATGATGGTACTAAATGCTGAGCTACGGTCGATGAACGGCATCCTGACGTGGTGTTTGTGTTGTCCAGGTGGTCTAAAGCCATACAGTAAGGACTTAGAGTAAATGCTAGGCTACTAAGGAACGCAATGGACAGCAGATGCTGGAAACTGGAGCAAAATAAGCTGCTAAAAGAAGTCAACAGATGGAGCAACATGTATGGAGACAGAGTGATGGCTGACATTCCAGGCTGGGATCCTCCTCCAGGACTGTGAGGCTAGAGGGAAGTGGGGAACAGGGAGACCCTTGTGGCTGTCTTACCGTTATAGACTGGGCACGGAGTATGAGAGCTGGGGTGTTCCATATGTTCTATTACAACTTGGTTAGGCTGCATTATTTCCAAATTAAAAGAAAAAACAAAGGATAGCAGGTTAAAATAAAGAATCACCTGTCTTGGTGCAAACAGAAAGGATGTGTGTTATCCAGATCTTCTGCAAAATCCGATATTAAATCCAAAAGGTTAAAACATGCCCAAACAGAAGATAAAGTGTTGATCATCGAGCTTAGAAACATAGAAAACCTACAGCACAATACAGGCCCTTCGGCCCACAATGCTGTACCGAACATATACTTTCTTTAGAAATTACCAGGGGTTACCAATAGCCCTCTATTTTTCTAAGCTCCATGTACCTATCCAGGAGTCTCTTAAAAGACCCTGTCGTATCCACCTCCATCACCATCGCTGGCAGCCCATTCCACGCACTCACCACGGTCTGCATAAAAAACTTTCCCCTGACATCTCCTCTGTACATACTTCCAAGCATTCTAAAACTGTGCCCTCTCGTGCTAGCCATTTCAGCCCTGGGAAAAAGCCTCTGACTATCCACACGATCAATGCCTCTCATCATCTTATACACCTCTATCAGGTCGGAGCTTGTTTTAGGGCTGATTATAACAGGGCTCATTACAACAGGAGGCCACAGACTGAGAGGGAGTAGGATGGAGAATTAAAAAGGCAGGCACCAGGTAGCTCATTGTTGTCCCTGTAATGGTTTCTAGAAATCATGACAAAGAGCAATTCTAAACACAAGAAACTAGGATGACATGAGCTCCTCCAGCATTTTGTGTGCGCTGCTTGGATTTCCAGTGTCTGCAGGTTTTCTCTTGTTTGTGATATGGTAGTGTAGTGGTTGGCTTAATGCTTTTACAGTGTCAATTTGTATGTTCCCTTGTGTCCTCATAGCTTCCTCCAAGTGTTCTAGTTTCCTCACACATTCCAAAGGCATACTGGTCAGTAAATTAATTGGCCACATGGATTGGGCAGCATGGGTTTACTGTGTTGTATCTCTAAAGACCAACTGCAGAACTATTGGGGCCATGATAGTGGCTGGGGCACGTGATAAGGATGCCCCCATGTCGGCTACCCCGCAGAGTGTTGTATGGCCAACTACATCATGGTCAACGCTCAGCTGGAAAGCCGAAGAAGTGCTATAAGGATCAGATGAAGAGTGCTTTAAGGAAGTGCAAGATCAGACCCAAGGACCTGGAGGAGGTTGCTGCTGACCATGCCACTTGGCGACAGCTGTGTATGTATGGGGTTCGTATTCTGGAGATGGGAAGAAGACAGCAGAAGAGAGCCAGGAGAAAGCCACGGTTGCCACGACTACCACCACCACTACTACATATACATGTTCCACCTGCAATAGAGCTTATGGGTCCAGTATAGGACTGTATAGTCATCAAAGATCTCACCGTTAAAGGAGTGGACGTTGTCATCGGATTTTTTTGGACAACTGAAGAGAAGATCTCTAAAATAAAAGCACTTGTTTAAATTGCCCTGCAGAGTCGAAGAATAAAGTTAATTGTTTCAAACATACCTTCTTGTGTAATTGGGGAATGACCTAATGAAAGGTTATGCCTATTATTTGTGACACAAAATAATTTCAAGGGAGATTTTGGGGTCCAAGTCCATAACAGCCTGAAAGTGGCCACACCAGAGTGGGTAGTAAAGGGGTTTGGCAAGCTTTGACTTCAATGGTCAGGGCTCTTGAGCCCTTATATCGAGTAGACTAGATTACCGCAAAGCACTTTTTATTAGCCTTCCAAAACAATCTATTGACAAACCTCTACTCGTTCGGAACGCCACTACTAAACTTTTAACTAAAACCAGGATGAGAGAGCATATCACTCCCATCCCATAGCATTAGCTTCCTACATACTTTAGAGTTCGAGTTAAGTTCTCTTACTTGTTTTTAAATGGCTGGGACCGGAGTACACAGAATCACTTTGTTTTATAATCTTATCAAGTTCCCACATCTTTTTCCATCGGTCTCTTAAACTCAAATAATCTCCCTTGAATTTAAAAACGCAAACACGAGGAAATCAGAAGGTGCTGGAATTTCAAGCAACACACATGAAAGTTGCTAGTGAACGCAGCAGGCCAGGCAGCATCTCCAGGAAGAGGTACAGTCGACATTTCGGGCCGAGACCCTTCTTCCTATTAACATATTGTCACATCTGTAAATACCGATAAAAGTCGTGTTTTTCTAATAAGTGTTTCTCTTTCATTTCAAAACTGAACAGTGTTCCTTCTTTCATTATATTGCAAAGAATTGTTATTTCTTTAGCTGTCCAGTCCTTAAATCTAGCATCCAGTTTGTTCGGCGTAAACTCTGAGTCATATGCACACCATTTGAGAATTGCAATGTCTCTCTTTAGTTTATATTCTTTTATAATAGTTTTCTATATTTTAAGAGTCCATTTCACCCATGGGTTATCAATAGTATTTATGTAACTTTGTAGGTTGTTATCAGCCAAAATTGCCTGTATGGGAATGGAAAGTATCCTCTCCTCAATGTTTTTCCATTGAGCGTCACATGATGGGTTGCACCAACATATCACAGCTCTCAATTGTGCTGCAAAATAGTAATCTCTAAGAGAGGGTAGGCCCCATCCCCCTTTTCCTTGGCTAACTGCCAAGTTTTGCGACAAACCCGAGGCCTTTTACCCTGCCATATATATCTTGTTAGCATCTTGTTCCATTCATTGAATTGATTTAGGTTAAACTCTATTGGTAGGCTCTGGAAGAGATATAATAGTTTGGGCAGTATATTCATTTTAATAGATTCAATCCCTGAACTGAGATTTAAAAAAGGAATTAGGTTCCATCTTGTTATATCTTCCTTAATTTTTTATATATAGGCTGATAATTGCATTCTGATAATTTTGCCAAATCTTTTGGCATAATGATACCCAAATATTTGAAAGACTGTTTTTGCCATGCCCAAGGATTTCTCTTGGTGGGCTATAGTTATATGAAAGTAATTGGGTTTTATCTATGTTGATCTTGTATCCTGATAATTGACCATATTGTTCAAAGGGTTGCATCAATTTAGGTAGAGTATGTTGGTTGCCCTAGATAGATCAAAATGTCATCCGTGTAACAGGCCAATTTATGCTCTGTCCCTTTAATAGTAATTCCCCTGATATCTTCATTTTGTCTGATGTATTGAGCTAATGGTTCAAGATATAATGCGAAGAGTAGCAGTGACCATGCACAACCCTGTCTCGTGCCCCTTTCGAGGGTAAAACTATTAGATAAATATCCATTGATTCTGATCCTAGCAGTAGGGTTGTCATATCGAGCCTGTATAGTTTTAATAATTGTGTCATGGAAACCAAATCTATGTAAAACTCTGTAAAGAAAATTCCAATTAACCGAATCAAATGCCTTTTCAGCACCCATGCTTATCTATATTGCTTCGATTTTATTTTTTTGAATATGATGCATAATTGTGAAGTGTCCTTTGTATATTGTCTTGTGTTTGGCATTGTTGTATAAATGTCTGATCCTTATGTATCAGTATGGGTAGAAACTCTTCTAATCGTTTGGCCATGATGGAGGTAAATAATCTATAATCTACATTAAGAATGGATATTGATCTAAATGACCCACCTTCCATTTTATCCTTGCCTTTTTTCGGTATAGCTGAGATTATCGCCTCCTTCCAGCTGGGTGGCATTTGTGCCTTTTTCAGAGTCCAGTTCAGTGTGGGGAGTAAGACAGGAATTAACTTATTTTTAAATTCTTTGTACCCATCTGAACCTAGTGACTTACTTAATTTAAACCTACTAATTGCAGCTTTTAGTTCAACTTCAGTTATGTCAGCAGTCATCATTCTATTTTGTTCTTTGCTTAAAGCGGGTAACACTAGAGAATTCAGGAAGGCGTCAATTTGGGTTATGCTTCCCCCTGGAACTTTGGAATATAGAGTTTTGTAAAACACTTCAAAAGCTTCTTGAATTTCACTTAGCTTACTTTTTATCACTTTTGTTCCTGGATCCCTAATTCTATGAATTGTATTTTCTGCGATCTTCTTTTTCAGTTTCCACACCAGTATTTTCATAGATTTAGATCCACTTTCATTATGTCTCTGTTTCAGAAACATTAAATTTTTCCTGATTTCTTGCGTAGCCAAACTGTTAATTTCATTCCTAATTTTTAAAATTTCCTCGAATGTATCCTGTGCCAAATTCAATTTGTGTTTTTTTTCTAGTTCCTTCAGCCTATTTTGTAATTCCTCTAATGTTTTATTCCTTATTTTTTTCTTATATGAAGATATCGCTATAATTTTCCCTCTTAAGACAGTCTTCAGAGTATCCCATAGAATGGGAGGTGAAACCTCTCCATTATCATTGAATTCTAAGTAAAGACCAATTTCTTTTTTTAATTTGTTCCTTAAAATAGTGATCATTGAGTAAACTTCAATTTAGTTTCCAAATAGTATCCTTTGGTCTTAGGTCAAAATCAACAGATAAATATATGGTCACTTACATCTATTGTCCCAATTCCACGGGTGTTTATTTTGTCTTTGTCTTTTCTAAATGTTATGAAATAGTCTATTCTTGTATATACGGAATGGGGGTGGGGGCAGAATAATGAGTGTAATCCCTTCTGTCGGGGAAAAGGTCCCTCCGTATATCAATTAGACCAACATCCTCAAAAAAAGTGCTAACTTCCTTATGTAAGGACTTTGTTTTGTAGATTTTTCTATTGGAAGAATCCAACTTTGGTTGTAATTGTAAATTTAAGTCTCCCCCACATATCAGGAGATCTTCTGTTTCTGTTACCATAATATTAGTAATTTTCTGAAAGAAACTAATATCACTTCCTGGGGGTGCGTATATATTCAATAGAGTAACTGAATTTTCGTCTATATTCCCCCTTACCAGAATATATCTTCCCTCCCTATCTCCCATTTTGAATACTTTTTCAAAATTTAGCTTGCTTGAGATAAGAATAGCAACTCCTCTCCTATGTCCTGATTTATATGAGGAGAAAAACAAATCAGTGAAACCCATTCTCTTTAGTTTTCCATGCTCATTATCACTTAAGTGAGTTTCCTATAAATATACTACACGGGCTTGTTATTTTTTCATTTTGTATAGAATTTTACTGTGTTTGATTGGATTTAACAGCCCATTGACATTAAAAGAAATGAATTTTACTTTCTCCTTAGCCATCTGTCAATATCTCATTGAAATTAGCAGAATAAAATTTAATCAATCTACTCCGTGAACAAGTAGGAACCAAGAAACGTGAATAATAAAAAAAAGACAACGAAGGTGTGATTCCAAGGCTGAGGTCTCTAGTAGATGACGCTGGGTTGAGCTAGAGGAAACGTCTAGCCGTGGGGTAGCCCCTCCTCCCTGTGAGTTGGAGGCCCCCCCCCCCTTACAGTACCCATAAAAGTAAGTGAGCAAGTCTATGTCCATTACAGAGAAAAGATTTCCCTGTGCATTCCTCCCATATACATATTCCCATTTAGGTGGGGAAAAAGGAGTGAATGAATGAATAAAAAAATTGAGTAATATAAAATCCACATTATAAAAAGTATTTCTTGAGATAGGCATAGCACCGTCTATTTTTGCTTCCGTTTAGCTTATCAACACTTTTAAAGTTAGCCAAGGAGGGGGTGATGGCTGTCTTCTGAAAACTCACAGTCTCTTCCTGTTATTCTTCTCTCGCCCTCCTCCCGTCCCCTGCTTTCTTGGTTCCCTTACTATTTCCCAAGCAGATCGGGATAGCTGCTCAGCCAGGCTTTCCCTTGGTTTGACCACGCTGACGGGAAGCCCTCTGTTCTTCATGTCTGTAGTCACCTCTTCCATTGTCTGATACAGTTGCATCCCATCTTCCTAAAACACTCGCAATTTAGCAGGGCACAGAGTACGGAATCTAATCTTCCCTTGCTTTAATATTCGCTTTACTTCAGAGTATTCCTTATGTTTCTGCAGGACCTCCAGGGGGTAATCTTGATCGAAATATATTAATTACCCATCCAAAAACACCCTCTCCTTACCCCAGGCCCTTCATAGAATCTCCGCCTTGGTAATGTATCGAAGGAATCTAATTACTATTGAGCGTGGCTTATCTTCTCTGTCTCCAGTAGGTCTCGGGACAAGCGCACGATGCACCCTCTCAATTTCAAGCTCCATAGTGGAGGGAATCTCTAGCACATCCTGCAGCAACTTTCCTACAAACTCCATCATAGACAAACCTTCGGCTCCTTCAGGATAATTGTATATCCTGATATTTTTCCGTCGTGATCTTCCCTCCTGGTCAAGCAGTTTACTTTCTTGTTGATTTAATATTTTTATCGTCTTACTTAGTATCCATTCCACATTTTGCACGCGATCTTCCACCTCCTCAATTCGTGTCTCTGCCACCGCTATTTTTTGATTGATGTTGCTGACCTCTGACTTGATATCATTTACTTGCTGTTTTATATCTTTTTGGGATCCCAGTATTTCTTCCAGAATTTTTATCATATTTGCCGCTTCGCCTGAACATAGAACATAGGATAGTACAGCACATTACAGGCCCTTCGGCCCACAATGTTGTGCCAACCCTCAAACCCTGCCTCCCATATAACCCCCCACTTTAAATTCCTCCATATACCTGTCTAGTAGTCTCTTAAACTACACTAGTGTATCTGCCTCCACCACTGACTCAGGCAGTGCATTCCACGCACCAACCACTCTCTGAGTTAAAAACCTTCCTCTAATATCCCCCTTGAACTTCCCACCCCTTCCTTAAAGTCATGTTCTCTTTTATTGAGCAGTGCTGGTTGTCCACTCTATCTATTCCTCTTAATATCTTGTATACCTCTATCATGTCTCCTTTCACCCTCCTTCTCTCCAGAGAGTAAAGCCCGAGCTCCCATAATCTCTGATCATAATCCATACTCTCTAAACCAGGTAGCGTCCTGGTAAATCTCCTCTGTATTCTTTCCAATACTTCCAAATCCATCCTATAGTGAGGCAACCAGAACTGGACACAGTACTCCAAGTGTGGCCTAACCAGAATTTTATAGAGCTGCATCATTACATCGCAACTCTTAAACTCTATCCCTCGACTTATGAAAGCTAACACCCTATAAGCTTTCTTAACTGCTCTATCTACCTGTGAGGCAACTTTCAGGGATCTGTGGACATGTACCCCCAGATCTCTCTGCTCCTCCACACTACCAAGTATCCTGCCATTTACTTTGTACTCTGCCTTGGAGTTTGTCCTTCCAAAGTGTACCACTTCACACTTCTGCGGGTTGAACTCCATCTGCCACTTCTCAGCCCACTTCTGCATCCTATCAATGTCTCTCTGCAATCTTCGACAATCCTCTACACTATCTACAACACCACCAACCTTTATGTCGTCTGCAAACTTGCCAACCCACCCTTCTACCCCCACATCCAGGTCGTTAATAAAAATCACGAAAAGTAGAGGTCCCAGAACAGATCCTTGTGGGACACCACTAGTCACAATCCTCCAATCTGAATGTACTCCCTCCACCATGGCCCTCTGCCTTCTGCAGGCAAGCCAATTCTGAATCCACCTGGACAAACTTCCCTGGATCCCATGCCTTCTGACTTTCTGAATAAGCCTACCGTGTGGAACCTTGTCAAATGCCTTACTAAAATCCACATAGATCACATCCACTGCACTACCCTCATCTATATGCCTGGTCACCTCCTCAAAGAACTCTATTGGGCTTGTTAGACACGATCTACCCTTCACAAAGCCATGCTGACTGTCCCTGATCAGACCATGATTCTCTAAATGTCCATAGATCCTATCTCTAAGAATCTTTTCCAACAGCTGTTCCACCACAGACCTAAGGCTCACTGGTCTATAATTACCCGGACTATCCCTACTACCTTTTTTGAACAAGAGGACAACATTTGCCTCCCTCCAATCCTCCGGTACCACTCTTGTGGACAACGAGGACGTAAAGATCCTAGCCAGAGGCTCAGCAATCTCTTCCCTCGCCTCATGGAGCAGCCTGGGGAATATTCCGTCAGGCCCCGGGGACTTATCCATCCTAATGTATTTTAACAACTCCAACACCTCCTCTCCCTTAATGCTCCAGAACATCTACCTCACTCATATTGTCCTCACCATCATCAAGTTCCCTCTCATTGGTGAATACCGAAGAGGAGTATTCATTGAGGACCTCGCTCACTCCCACAGCCTCCAGGCACATCTTCCCACCCGAGGCCCATCATCAGCCTCACTAGCACGCATTCGGGTAGGAGAGCCGCTAAGTGCACCCCTCTCGTTCATAGGCTCCGCAGTGATGCTTTTTTAATCTCCATTGTTTTTTTCCCATTCTTGCCCCCCTTATCAATTCAGATATTTTTGAAAGATCTTATATTTGTAGGATTAATGGGGCAAAATATACGTCTTTCTGGAGGAGCTATTGATGACATCACCAGAAACCCTCTTCAATTGGCTTCTTTCAAGTTCCTTGCTTTACGCCTGCCTGTAAGCAGACAAATCTCAAGGACATATAACTTATACATTCTTTGATAGAAACATAGAAACATAGAAAACCTACAGCACAATACAGGCCCTTCGGCCCACAGAGTTGTGCCGAACATGTCCCTACCTTAGAAATTACGAGGTTTATCTATAGCCCTCTATTTTTCTAAGCTCCATGTTCCTACCCAAAAGTCTCTTAAAAGACCCTATCGTATCCGCCTCCACCACCGTTACCGGCAGCCCATTCCACACACTCACCACTCTCTGTGTAAAAATCTTACCCCTGACATCTCCTCTGTACCTACTCCCCAGCACCTTAAACCTGTGTCGTCCTGTGGCAACCATTTCAGCCCTGGGAAAAAGCCTCTGACCATCCACACGATCAATGCCTTGCATCATATGAGAGGCAGGTTTTAATGGTCGGCACAACATTGTGGGCCAAAGGGCCTGTACTGTGCTGTACTATTCTATGTTCTATGTTCTATCAACTGAGCACAGTACTCCAGGTGGGGTGTGACCAGGGTCCTATATAGCTGCAACATTACTTCTCGGCTCCTAAATTCAATTCCATGATTGTTGAAGACCAATACACCGTACGCCTTCTTAACCACAGAGTCAACCTGCGCAGCTGCTTTGAGCGTCCTAAGGACTCGGACCCCAAGACCCCTCTGATCCTCCACACTGCCAAGAGACTTACCATTAATACTATATTCTCCCATCATATTTGAACTACCAAAATGAACCACTTCACACTTATCTGGGTTGAACTCCATCTGCCAATTCTCAGCCCAGTTTTGCACCCTATCAATGTCCTGCTGTAACCTCTGACAGCCCTCCACACTATCCACAACACCCCCAACCTTTGTGTCATCAGCAAACTTACTGACCCATCCCTCCACTTCCTTATCCAGGTCATTTATAAAAATCACGAAGAGTAAGGATCCCAGAACAGATCCCTGAGGCACACCACTGGTAACCGACCTCCATGCAGAATATGACCCATCTACAACCATTGTTTGCCTACTGGGGGCAAGCCAGTTCTGGATCCACAAAGCAATGTCCCTTTGGATCCCATGCCTCCTTACTTTCTCAATAAGCTAATAAGCTGATAATAAATATATTTTGAATACATTGAACTTAATAAGTCTTTTGTGTTAGTCTTCTCTGTGGAGGACACTAGTAGGATAACCATATAACCATATAACAATTACAGCACGGAAACAGGCCATCTCCACCCTTCTTGTCCATGACGAATGTATACTCTCACCTAGTCCCACTGACCTGCACTCAGCCCATAACTCTCCATTCCTTTCCTGTCCATATAGCTATCCAATTTTACTTTAAATGACAATATTGAGCCTGCCTCTACCACTTCTACTGGAAGCTCGTTCCACACAGCCTCCACTCTCTGAGTAAAGAAGTTCCCCCTTGTGTTACCCCTAAACTTTTGCCCCCTAACTCTCAATTCATGTCCTGCCCTACTCTCAATGGAAAAAGCCTATCCACGTCAACTCCATCTATCCCCCTCATAATTTTAAACAGCTCTATCATGTCCCCCCTCAACCTTCTACGCTCCAATGAATAAAGACCTAACTTGTTCAACCTTTCTCTGTAACTTAGGAGATGAAACCCAGGCAACATTTTAGTAAATCTCCTCTGTACTCTCTCAATCTTATTGACATCTTTCCTATCATTCGGTGACCAGAACTGTACACAATACTCCAAATTTGGCCTGACCAATGCCTTATACAATTTCAACATTACATCCCAACTCCTATACTCAATGGTCTGATTAATAAAGGCCAGCATACAAAAAGCTTTCTTCACCACCCTATCCACATGAGATTCTACCTTCAGGGAACTATGCACCATTATTCCTAGATCCCTCTGTCCTACAGCATTCTTCAATGCCCTACCATTTACCATGTATGTCCTATTTTGATTAGTCCTACCAAAATATAGCACCTCACATTTTTCAGCATTAAACTCCATCTGCCATCTTTCAGCCCACTCTTCTAACTGGCCTAAATCTCTCTGCAAGCTTTGAAAACTTACTTCATTATCCACAATGCCACCTATCTTAGTGTTACCTGCATACCTACTAATCTAATTTACCACCCCATCTTCCAGATCAATAATATATATGACAAACAATATTGGACCCAGTACAGATCCGTGAGGCACACCGCTACACACTGTCTTCCAATCTGACACACAGTTACCCACCACTACTCTCTGGCATCTCCCATCCAGCCACTGCTGAATCCATTTTACTACTTCGATATTAATGCCTAACAATTGAACCTTCCTAACTAACCTTCCATGTGAAACCCTGTCAAAGGCCTTACTGAAGTCTGTATAGACAACATCCATCGCTTTACCCTCGTCAACTTTCTTAGTAACCTCATCAAAAAATTCAATAAGATTTGTCAAACATGACCTTTCACGCACAAATCCATGTTGACTGTTCCTAATCAGACCCTGTCTATCCAGATAATTATATATACCATCTCTAAGAATACTTTCCATCAATTTACCCACCACTGACGTCAAACTCACAGGCCGATAATTGCTAGGTTTATTCTTAGAACCCTTTTTAAACAATGGAACCACATGAGCAATTTGCCAATCCTCCAGCACCATCCCCGTTTCTAATGACATTTGAAATATTTCTGTCAGAACCCCTGCTATTTCCACACTAACTTCCCTCAAGGTCCCAGGGAATATCTTGTCCGGACCCGGAGACTTATCCACTTTTATATTCCTTAAACGCGCCAGTGCTTCCTCTTCTTTAATCGTCATACTTTCCATAACTACTCTTCTTGTTTCCTTTACCTTACACAATTCAATATCCTTCTCCTTACTGAATACCAAAGAAAAGAAATTGTTCAAAATCTCCCCCATCTCTTTTGGCTCTGCACATGGCCATCCACTCTGATTCTCTAAGGGACCAATTTTATCCCTCACTATCCTTTTGCCACTAACATAACTATAGAAACTCTTTGGATTTATTTTCACCTTACTTGCCAAAGCAGCCTCATATCTTCTTTTAGCTTTTCTAATTTCTTTCTTAAGATTCTTTTTACATTCTTTATATTCCTCGAGCACCTCATTAACTCCAAGCTGCCTATATTTATTGTAGATCCCGCTCTTTTTCCGAACCAAGTTTCCTATATCCCTTGAAAACCATGGCTCTCTCAAACTTTTAACCTTTCCTTTCAACCTAACAGGAACATAAAGATCCTGTACCCTCAAAATTTCACCTTCAAATGACCCCCATTTCTCTATTACATCCTTCCCATAAAACAAATTGTCCCAATCCACTCCTTCTAAATCCTTTCACATCTCCTCAAAGTTAGCCTTTTTCTAATCAAAAATCTCAACCCTGGGTCCAGTCCTATCCTTCTCCATAATTATATTGAAACTAATGGTATTGTGATCACTGGACCCGAAGTGCTCCCCAACACATACCTCTGTCACCTGCCCTATCTCATTCCCTAACAGGAGATCCAACACTGCCCCTTCCCTAGATGGTACCACTATGCATTGCTGCAAAAAACTATCCTGCACACATTTTACAAACTCCAAACCATCCAGCCCTTTTACAATATGGGCTTCCCAGTTTGTGTGTGGAAAATTAAAATCTCCCACAATCACAACCTTCTGCTTACTACAAATATCTGCTGTCTCCTTACAAATTTGCTCCTCCAGTTCTCACTGTGGTCTATAATATACCCCTATAAGTGTTACTACACCTTTCCCATTCCTCAATTCCACCCAAATAGCCTCCCTAGACGAACCCTCTAATCTATCCTGCCAGAGCACTGCTGTAATATTTTCTCTGACAAGCAATGCAACACCTCCCTCTCTTGTCCCTCCGATTCTATCACACCTGAAGCAACAAAATCCAGGAATATTTAGTTGCCAATCACACCCCTCCTGCAACTATGTTTCACTAATAGCTACAACATCATACTTCCAGGTATCAATCTCCCCCTTTGGATGCCATAAATTTGAGAGTATTAGGAACCAGAAATGAATGTAGTTGCTATTACTAAGGGAAAGGTGCTTGGTGAAAGGTCTGAAGGTTGTTAAGTCACTTGGACCAGATGAACTACACCCCAGGATTTCTGAAATAGGTGGCTGAAGAGATTGTGGAGGCATTAGAAATGATCTTTTGAGAACACTAGATTTTGGAATGGTTCTGGTGGACTGGAAAATTGCAAATGTCACTCCACTCTTTAAGATGGGAGAGAGGCAGAAGAAAGGAAATTATAGGCCAGTTAGTCTGATATCAGTGGTTGGCAAGATATTGGATTCCATTATTAAGGAGGAGGTTTTGGGGTATTGATAAAGTAGGCCAAAGTCAACAAAGTCAAGGGGTATTCTTGCCTAACAAATCCACTGAAATGCTTTGAGGAAATAACCGGCAGGATGGACAAAGGAGAATCAATGGATGTGTTTCGATGGATTTTCAGAAGGCCCTTGATAAGGTGGTGCACAAGTGGTGTTCCACAGGAGTCAGTATTGGGACCTCCTCCTTTCACATTATATAACATTGAATTGGGTGATGGAATTGAAAATTGATTTCTTTGTGGCCACATTTACAAATGATACATAGATAGGAGGGAGGAGAAGATGGCAACATGACGCAGCTTGCAGTGGCCACTCCGGTGATGATGTCTGTTATCTGTCAAGTAGGGTGCTGTGCACAATCCTGATTTGATGGAGACGGACGTGAGAGCACGGAGGAACATCTGGTGAAACTTCTGAAATGCCTGCTTCACTGCTGCTGCTACTGTGTGGTCCAGAATCTCCGGAGGGTAAGGCTCTGAGTCCTCGGCTTTGCTTGTTGCTCGGCTGCCGGGGCGGGGTCGAAGTGCTCAGCAGAGGATGATGCTCGGAGAGGCTGTGTCGGAGGCTCAAAGTTTTCGGATGGACTCAGAGTCCGCTGCAGTCGGGTGCTTCCAATGGTGCTGCATTGGCAAGTTTGCGGCGCTTGGAAGTTCATGGCAGGGAGAGTTTCTCCCTCCTACCATCTGCGTGAGATGATGAGGCTATTGGGACTTTGAGACTTTTTTCTTACTGTGCCCATGGTCCGCTCTTTATCAAATTATGGTATTGCTTTGCACTGTTATAACTATATGTTATGATTATGTGGTTTTGTCAGTTTTACTCTTGGTTTGTCCTGTGTTTCTTGTGATATCTTTCTGGAGGAATATTGTATAATTTTTTAATGTGTGCATTTCTAAATGACAATAAATGAGGACCGAGTGTACTCATAATCAATAAAAAAATAGATAGTGTTGAGGAAACAGGGAGTGTGCAGAAAGACTTTGACAGATTAGGAGAATGGGCAAAGAAGATGTTGATGGAATATAGAGTCGGGGAGTGTATGGTCATGCACTTTGGTTGAACGAATAAAAGCATAGACTATTTTCTAAATGGGGAGAAAATTTAAAACTCTGAGGCACAAAGGGACTTGGGGGACTTGGTGTAGGATTCCCTAAAGGCTGAGTTGGTGGTAAGGAAGGCAAAACCAATTTCAACATTCAGTTTGAGAGGAGTAGAATATAAAAGTAAGGAGGTAATGCTAAGGCTTTACAAAGCATTGGTCAGACTACACTTGGAATATGGTGAGCAGTTTTGAGTTCCTTATGTAAGAAATGATATGCTAGTGTTGCAGACGGCCCAGAGGAGGTTCATGAGAATGATTCAGGAATGAAAGGGTTAATGCATAAGCAGTGTTTGAAGACTTTGGGCCTGTACTTGCTGGAGTTTAAAAAACTGAGGGCAGATCTCATTAAAGCCTATCGAATATTTAAAGGCCTAGATGGAGTGGAGTGGAGAGGATGTTTCATATAGTGGGGGAGTCTAGAATCAGAGGGCACAGCCTAAGAATAGAGGGATGTCAATTTGGAACAGAGATGAGGAGGAATTTCTTCAACAGGAAGGTGGTGAATCTGGCAAATTCATTGCCATGGATGGCTGTGGAGGCTACGTCATTGGATATTGATAGGTTCTTGCTTAGTCAGGGTGTCAAAGGTTACAGGGAGAAGACAGGAGGATGAGGTTGAGAAGGATTATAAATCAGCCATGATGGAATGGTGGAGCAGACTTGATGGGCTGAATGGCCCAATTCAACTCCTGTGTATGCCTTATTATCTTACGGTCTAAGCTTCTTCTACACCCTCTCCAAACCTCCACATCTGGATCATCGCATTCAGTTTTGGGGCAATCGGAATTGAATACTTTACTCCAGATTAGGCCCAACCAAAGTTTTATAAAGCTACAACATAACTTTCTGAATCTTGAATTCATTCCTTGACCAATAAATGAAAACATGCCATGTATCTTCTTTACAGTCAGAAACTTTTATTCCTAGGGTAAAAATGTCAAATACTAGAGAACAGGATGTAAGGTTCGAGGAGAAAAGCCTAAAGGAGAGACGTGGGGCAAGTTTCTTTTTACACATGGTATGCTGGCTGCCCGCAGTCTGTTACCGGGGACAGGGTGTGAGGTTGAGGAGTGATAGAAATAGATTTGATAGTGGTGCTGAGAGGTGGTTGGATAGCCAGGTGAGTATACAGGTAATGGTGAGACATGTACCAGATGCAGGCAGAGGAGATTTATTTATTTTGGCACTGAGCCTGAAGAGCCTGTTTCTGTGCTGAACCATTCCGTGGTCTGTGAGTAATGAGGAGATTTTTGATCTATTGGTTACAAGTTTTGCTTTGTACTGATGATGGTGATTGTAGGTGGGTACTAATTGGTCAGGAAGTCTGAGAAGTTGCAGAATGTTTCTTCTGTGCCCTGTGCAGTGGCCAAGAAGAGCAAGGTATGGCTACAAATATATTGATCTCAATACCACTTGCAATAATGTATCGCTTGAACTGTTACAATGATATTACAGTTAGTGATGATTTGTTGTGTCTGCGAACATTAATAGACACCATAAGTTGTAAGTTCTCAGTAGTCAGACATGAGTTATCCCTTTGGTGTAGACCTTGTCACAGCTCCATTCTATGTGAACATTCCTGGTGAATAACTGCCGTAGACATCTTCTGCCAGACCTGGCTGGATTGCATGAAACACTGTTGAAAATGCAGGCTTTGCCAAATGCCTTCTTCATTTCCCCACCATTTTCAGTGAACTATGAACTTTCACCCAAGGTCTGTCTGAACATCAGCACCCCTAAGATGCCTGCAATTAACTGTGTGGCTCCAGCGTGCAACTGACATTACCTCATACTTGTCTGGATTAAAACCCATTTGCTACCATCCTGCCCAACCTCTGAGCTGATCTGCATATCCTTAGACAACCCTCTTTACTTTTTACAACTCTGCCAATTTTCATCTCATCTGTAAACCCACTAATCAGCCTACCTACTTTCTCATTAAAAACATATATACAGTTCATTTATATATATGTATAAACCACCTGACTCCTCATAATCAGTCTCTGTCTTTTCAACTGTTAATACATCCTCAGAATTTCCTTTCAATGATGTAAGGCTGATTGAGGTATCCCTATTTCCTTCTTTGGATAAGGGAACTGCACTGCTATCCTCCAGTTTCCTAGTACCTCACCCAAGGCGAAGTAGAAGCAAAGATCGATGTCAAAGCCCCAGGAACCTCCCCTTGGTTTGCATACCATCCTGGAATAGATCGCCCCCAGAAAATAGCTAATGCTCTCCAGCAGGCCTAACAAGAGGCATCTGCAATGGATTCCTCCATGCCCTGCATCAGCTTGCAATTATTCCAACAGGTTAGATACCTCATTTCCTGTGCACTCCCCATACAGTTCTTCTGTCATTCTTCTAAACTCTACAGACCTCCTAATAGGTTTCAGGTCTGTCAAGATCTCCTAATATGACAGACCTGAAACCAAGCAGCTACAGGCATTATGTGGCTAGTATATGCTTTCATAAGTTAGGTGCCTGAAACAGTGCATAGTACTCCAGATGCTGTCTCAGCAAAGCCCCACACAATTACAGTAAGACTGGCTTAATCCTGTAATCAAATGGGAAGAATTGTACCACACAAACATGGGCACTTCATCCTCTTGGATAGACCACTTTTTGCCTATCTACACTAATCCCATTGGGAACTTTAGGATCCTTCTATGCCTTGCCTGTCATTTCAGTGTCCGTCTGCATTGGGTTTCTTGGGACTGTTGTCTCTGGAGTGAAGGAGACTGAGGGGTAATCTTACAGAGGGTTATAAAAGTATGAGGGGCATAGATAAGGTGAATGATTACTATCTTTTTACAAGTGTAGGATAGTCTAAAACGTGAGGGCATACTTTTAAGGTGAGAGGAGCAAGTTTGAAATGGGACGTTGGGGGGTCACTTTTCCACACAGAGGGTGGTGGGTATATGGAGCTTCCTGTTACTTACCCTGAACCTATGGTCTCTGGTTTTAGGCACTTCTGCCATAGGGAATGTCTGCAATTATGTCCATGGCCCTCATAATTTTGTCACCCATCTGCCTCCCCAACTATGAGAAAAATAAACCCAGCCTATCCAGTCTCTGCCTATAGCTGAAATAGTCCACCCTAGGCAACATCCTGGTGAGTTTCCTATGCACTTTTTCCAATACAAACACACTGTGTGCGACTAGATCTGCACATAGGTATAGCCAAGCCATCATTTTATAAAGCTGTAGCAGCACCTCCCCGCTCTTATATTCCATGCCTCATTCACTACCCTATCCTGCATAGACTCTTTATTACTCCATTTACCCATGCTGCCACCTTCAGAGCTCCTTGGATTTATACACCTTCACCATATTGTTACCTTTACACTGTTTCCATGCCCTCCACCTCTGTATCTGTCACGTTGAAATGAGGTCATACAGTGTTGCCCGTGACGGGGACTCCCCTGTCTCAATACATCATTCTGTGGCCTCCCGCTAGACTTTCCTGCCTGTGGTCCCTGCCACAGATCGCCCTCTCATTAGAGATCTCATTTACTAATCAATCACAATCCACCCCCGTAGTTCTACAAGACCTTGGCATTTTGAATATTACATGCAATTTTGTTCTTGTTATCGAAGGAAGGATGTTTTCTCAATGGCTCATGCACACATACCTAGGACAGCAGAACTGATGTATGCAGACAGATTGAGATGATTCAGTATTATTAGAAGAATATGGGAGTTAGGCTATCATGTTATAACAATTTAAGTTATTGGTGAGACCATGCAGGGTATTGTATACAATTCTGGTTGTGATTAAGCTGGAAGGGGTGCAGAAAAGATCCGCAAGGATGTTTTGAGGATGGTGGGGAGGGCAGTTGAGTTATAAAAAGATGCTAGATAGGCTGAGAGTTTTTTGTCTCTGGAGCAGAGGAGGCTATGAGGTGACCTTGTAAAGTCATGAGGGATGAGGTCAGTAGATAAAGTGTGATATCACAGACTGAAGCTAAAGCAGGTGGTCATATCTTTAAGGTTAGAGGGGAAAGTTTAAAGGGGATCTGAGGGGCAACTCTTCCACACGGTGTGATTCATGAATGGAGGGGCTTAGAGGGATCTGGGCCAAGTGCAGGCAAATGGAACTAATTCAAATAGGTATCTCGGTTGGCATAGGTGAGTTGGACCAGAGGAACCATTTCCATGCTGTGGAAATCTATGACTCCGTGATTAAAATTTGGAATTTATAAAATCCTGACAGGAATCAGAATTAGAATCAGATTTCATGTCACCGGCATATGTTGTGAAATCTTTTGTGGCAGCAGTATAGAGCAATACATAACTTAAAAAACTATAACTTACAATAAGAAATAAAGTTAAATAAAAAATTAAATAAGTAAGGAAAAAGAGGGAAAAAAAGAACTAGTGAGGTAGAGTACATGGATTTATTATTCATTCAAAAATCTGATGGCAGAGAGGAAAACTGAATGTGTTTTTTCAGGCTTCTGTACCTCCTCCTTGATGGCAGCAATGAGAAGAGGGCATGTCCTGGGTGATGGGGGTCTTTAACAATGGATGCTATCTCTTTGAGGTATCACCTTTTGAGGGTGCTCTCGATGCTGGGACGGCAGCTAGTGCCCATGAGGGAGATGACTGAGTTTACAACTTTCTTCAGCTTTTTCCAATACCATGCAATGACCCTTCCATACCAGGACTGAAGAGATTTGTTACTAGCGTAAACACGAGGAATTCTGCAGATGCTGGAAATTTAAGCAATACACATCAAAGTTGCTGGTGAACGCAGCAGGCCAGGCAGCATCTCTAGGAAGAGGTACAGTCGACGTTTCGGGCTGAGACCCTTCGTCAGGACTAACTGAAGGAAGAGCTAGTAAGAGATTTGAAAGTGGAAGGGGGAGGGGGAGATCCAAAATGATAGGAGAAGACAGGAGGGGGAGGGATGGAGCCAAGAGCTGGACAGGTGATTGGCAAAAGGGATATGAGAGGATCATGGGACAGGAGGCCCAGGGAGAAGGAAAGGGGGAGGGGGGAAACACCCAGAGGATGGGCAAGGAGTATAGTCAGAGGGACAGAGGGAGAAAAAGGAGAGAGAGAGAAAGAATGTGTCCGTATAGATAAATAATGGATGGGGTACGAGGGGGAGGTGGGGCATTAGCGGAAGTTAGAGAAGTCAATGTTCATGCCATCAGGTTGGAGGCTACCAGATGGAATATAAGGTGTTGTTCATATCCGCTCAGGGAATCTCCCATCTTATCCGCTCAGGGAATCTCCCATTCACTGCTACCAACCTTATAGTTCCCACACCTCGCACTTCCCATTTCTACCTCCTACGCAAGATCCACAAACCTGCATGTCCTGGCAGACCTATTGTCTCAGCTTGCTCCTGCCCCACCGAACTCATTTCTGCATACCTCAACACGGTTTTATCCCCCCTTGTTCAATCCCTTCCTACCTATGTTCGTGACACTTCTCACGCTCTTAAACTTTTCGATGATTTTAAATTCCCTGGCCCCCACCGCTTTATTTTCACCATGGATGTCCAGTCCCTATATACTTCCATCCCCCATCAGGAAGGTCCCAAAGCTCTCCGCTTCTCTATGGATTCCAGAACTAATCAGTTCCCCTCTTCCACCACTCTGCTCTGTCTAGCGGAATTAGTCCTTACTCTTAATAATTTCTCCTTTGGTTCCTCCCACTTCCTCCAAACTAAAGGTATAGCTATGGGCACCCGTATGGGTCCTAGCTATGCCTGTCTTCTTGCTGGCTTTGTGGAACAATCAAAGTTCCAAACCTATTCTGGTATCTGTCCCCCACTTTTCCTTTGCTACATCGACGACTGCATTGGCGCTGCTTCCTGCACGCATGCTGAGCTCGTTGACTTCATTAACTTTGCCTCCAACTTTCACCCTGCCCTCAAGTTTACCTGGTCCATTTCTGACACCTCCCTCCCCTTTCTAGATCTTTCTGTCTCTATCTCTGGAGACAGCTTATCTACTGATGTCCACTATAAGCCTACTGACTCTCACAGCTATCTGGATTATTCCTCTTTTCACCCTGTCTCTTGCAAAAATGCCATCCCCTTCTCGCAATTCCTCTGTCTCCGCCGCATCTGCTCTCAGGATGAGGCTTTTCATTCCAGGACGAGGGAGATGTCCTCCTTTTTTTAAAGAAAGATCCTCCACCATCAACTCTGCTCTCAAATGCATCTCCCCCATTTCACGCACATCTGCTCTCACTCCATCCTCCCGTCACCCCACTAGGAATAGGGTTCCCCTGGTCCTCACCTACCACCCCACCAGCCTCCGGGTCCAACATATAATTCTCCATAACTTCCACCACCTCCAACGGGATCCCACCACTAAGCACATCTTTCCCTCCCCCGCCCTCTGCTTTCTGCAGGGATCACTCCCTAAGTGACTCCCTTGTCCATTCGTCTCCCCCATCCCTCCCCACTAATCTCCCTCCTGGCACTTATCCTTGTAAGTGGAACAAGTGCTACACATGCCCTCACACTTCCTCCCTTACCACCATTCAGGGCCCCAGACAGTCCTTCCAGGTGAGGCGACACTTCACCTGTGAGTCAGCTGGTGTGATATACTGCGTCCGGTGCTCCCGATGTGGCCTTCTATATATTGGTGAGACCCGACGCAGACTGGGAGATCATTTTGCTGAACACCTACGCTCTGTCCACCAGCGAAAGCAGGATCTCCCAGTGGCCACACATTTTAATTCCACATCCCATTCCCATTCTGATATGACTATCCACGGCCTCCTCTACTGTAAAGATGAAGCCACACTCAGGTTGGAGGAACAATACCTTATATTCCATCTGGGTAGCCTCCAACCTGATGGCATGAACATTGACTTCTCTAACTTCCGGTAATGCCCCACCTCCTCCTCGTACCCCATCCGTTATTTATCTATATGGACACATTCTTTCTCTCTCTCTCCTTTTTCTCCCTCTGTCCCTCTGACTATACCCCTTGCCCATCCTCTGGGTAATTTTCCTCCCCCTCCCCTTTCCTTCTCCCTGGGCCTCCTGTCCCATGATCCTCTCATATCCCTTTTGCCAATCACCTGTCCAGCTCTTGGCTCCATCCCTCCCCCTCCTGTCTTCTCCTATCATTCTGGATCTCCCCCTCCCCCTCCCACTTTCAAATCTCTTACTAGCTCTTCCTTCAGTTAGTCCTGACGAAGGGTCTCGGCCCGAAACATCAACTGTACCGCTTCCTAGAAATGCTGCCTGGCCTGCTGCATTCACCAGCAACTTTGATGAGATTTGTTACTAGAATGATTTTCCTTGGGCAAGGACATTCAGAAACAGGGGCCACAGCCTAAGGAAATGGGATCTGAGATGAGGAGGAATTTCATCACCAGATGCAGGTAAATCTGTTGAATGCTTCACCACAAATATTGAAAGAAGGGTATACTTATGTTACAGAAAGCTTAAGGATTAAGTGGTTTGAGGAAAAGATAAGCATGAACACAGGGTAGTCTAGAAAGGCTGAATGGCTTGGCACTGCTCTCAATTTCTAGGCTTGTGTAACTAAGAGTTGAATATCCTCATGGTTTAAATAGTGGGAGATTTGAACATTGTGTGTCTATGTACATTGACCTTTGGAGCTGATTATGTTTGCCAGCAACTGGACCTTGATCCGCCAGCAGCATTTAGGGAGCCAGCTTGACTCTGTGTTGAGTAGATCCCAAAAATTGTAGTGCACAAAGTGCTCCTTTAGCTGGTGGATCTGTTCCCTCAGAAAGTGAATATGCTTCATGTAACCAATTAGTTGTTAGTCAGCTGAAGTGTCTCATTATTCTCGTTTTACTGATTTTTCATTATTTGTAGAAATTATGACTCACTTACGGAACAAAGTTGCGGTGATGAGTACCTTTGCTTTAGGCTGCCTCATTACATTCATCGTGTTGACTGTTAATGATGTTCTTAAGAACGTAGTGGAAGACCACATCAAAGAGGTAAGAATCAGCAGAATATGGACTTCTTACAATATTTATGCAAAGCTAATTTACATAAATCAACATAAAATTAATAATATGTTTAACATGTATGTTGGTCCAGTGTTACTCTGCTGGTCAAAACGGGTTTAAGATCATCAGACCATAAGACATAGGGGAATGGCCTTATTCTGCTGCTACGTCTTATGGTCTAACCTGTCCACACTGAATAAGATGTTCATCTCAGTTAGTCCAATTTTCTTCTGTTTGCCTCTGATTTGGGCTCTAAACTTTTCCTACTTGTCCAAATAACTTGAGAAATATTTCCCATTCCAGAGGGATGTGATCCATCTATACGAATCCCATTTTATCAGCACCAGTTTCCTTGACTCCTATGCCTTGGTTCTAGTGCTCATCAGATAGAATGTAGAACATAGAAATCTACAGCACATTACAATTTGTTCAATGGCCTAATCTTATTATGTCACAGGATGTAATCTGAATTTAGCAGTAGCTGTTATTAAAAAAATGTGAACCCCAGTGCTTAAATGTGTGGTTGTGTGGTTTTGTGGTTTTAATTCGCGAAGTAATTCCTACACTAACATTATTTGCGAAGTAATTCCTACACTGCCATTATTCCCCAAAGCTCCTGAATTACTATTGGTCAAGATCTCAAAGTGGCTGTCAAATTGCGCACTGGGAGTTCCCAGCTGCACCTCCCAGCCTTGCCACCAGTAACCTTGTCCCATATCCATAAAACAATGCAGCCCCAAAATTTTCAAAGTTCGTTGTCGTATATACATGGGTGCAAGGTAAAACTTACTTGCAGCAGCATCACATAGCACATAGCACATAGCATCAGACACAACATTCACGACAAAAACATAAATTAAACAGACTAGGTACAATCTTTACAGGTAGGTTGAAGGGTGTACAGGCTTTTGTATGCCACCTGCCAAATGGTAGCTGTAAGATGTGATGGCTTGGATGGTGAAGGTCTTTGATGATAGAAGTTTTTAATTGTATTATCATGGTATTTTATTATTACTAATCTTTTCCAATCTTAGTATGTTGAACATTCTGAGCAGAGGCTATCAAAAAGGTTGGAGTAAGGTAGTACGTTCAGCATAGGTATGTTTTAACTTTAGGTTAAAATCAGCAAGTTGATCCTCTCTTTTACCTGTTGTAGGCTGGGTCCAACATACCCTTTCTTTAATATTGTCAGGAAACTCAGATATATAGCAAGTGATCCATCCAATACTGGCTGCATTGCATTATGCCCAAGGCTTTCCAAGTGTGGATGGCTTTGGATAGTGGGAAGGGATTGATATAGTTGCAGGCACGTTATAGAGTCATAGAGGGATACCACCAAGTCCACACCAACCATCAACCACCCACACAATAATCACACTTTTACTAGTTCCACATTGCCATCAACTACCCTCCCCCCAGACTCTACCACACAACTACAGACTCAGGGCAGTTTACCCAGGCCAGGTAACCTCCTATCTGCCCACCTTTGGGACGTGGGAGGATATCAGAGCACCTGGAAGATTCTCACTTCATCACAGGAAAAGTGTGCAAAGCTGAGCAACTGTAACCACACTTATAGACGTAACACTTGCACAACCATCGAATTGTCTCTGATTTTGCTTATTTTCTGACTGAAATCCTGTTTTGGCATAGTGGCTTTTCACTGACTCGTATAATTTATGTTCTGTGTGATGTCTGAACATACTTGCTGCGAGCAAGGTTTTCATTGTACATGCAGCTCATGGTATTTGTGGATGTGGCAATAAACTCCTTGACCTGACTGAACTCCACACAAACACCACCAGAAGTCAGACCGAACAGACAGCAGCTCTGTTAGGTGTACTGATGTGCTACCGAGGGATAACACCCTTAACATACTCCATTTACAGTCATGAAATTTCACCCTTCAATCAGATGAGTGAGTAGAATCTTGCATTAAGAGCCGAAGCTGGTCAGCTGGATTGATGGTCACAGTTATCCAGTTTAGTGCAGTTTTTTATGGATGGCCCTGGTGTGTGAATGAATAGTACAATTGGGAACAGTTGATGAGATTGATAATGGTATTTAGACTGCTCGGGAATGGGCAGCAAGTGGAGGGATAGTGATGGTATGCAGGAAGAAGGAATTTAGTTTCATTTGCATGATGTTCAGCACAGATATTGTGGACTGAAGAGTCTAGTCTTGCACTGTCCTGTTCTGTGTCCTATATTTCTCATCCTGTCTCTACAGCATACGAAGCTGAAGCTGAACAGTGAGGCGTATAAGAACTGGAAGGACCCTCCCGTTCCCGTCTATATGCAGATCTTCTTCTTCCATATTGAAAACCCAGAAGAAATACTTAAGGGCAACCAGCCCATGGTGAGGGAAGTTGGACCCTACACATACTTGTAAGACCAGTTTATTTTTAAACTGCTAACTACCTACGTTAAATACAGGAACTGTTATAAACCATCAGCAGGTCAGACAGCATCAGTAGGGAAAAGAACAGTAAATGCTTAGGACCTACTACCCTTTATAGAAGTGGGCAAGGGAGAGAAGGGGAGGTACAAATTAATTTTCCAGTACAGGGATGGTGGAGAGGAGTGTGTAGAACAAGGGAAATGTCTGTGATAGGATGAGTTGAGATGGCTTAATGATAGTAATAACCAACACGTTCAGCTTCTTGGTCTGTGTGATGACATGTCTGATTTGCCAAATATGTGAGGTTGCTAAGGAGACAGAGTTAATGTTGATATGAAAACAGAAACAGGCCCTTCCTTCCATAATGCCCACGCCCACCTTTTGCCTACCTATATTAATTGCATTTGTCTGCATTAGGAGCCCTGCCTCTTCAAGTATCTCGATAACTGCCTAGTACACTTGGTAAGAGTATCTGATTCCAGATATCAACCATTCTCTGTGGAAGAATATTTTCACTTCAGATCCCCTTTAAGATTCCTTTGTCTCATTGAAGCTGATGCCCTTTTGATTTTCATACAGGGAAAATGATTCTGACTATCCGTCTGTCTGCGCCTCTCATGTTGCTGTAAAACAAATCCATCTTAGTTAATCTCCACGCGCACCCACCCCCCAGCTGAAGCCCTCCAATTCAGCAACATCATGATGAATCTCCTTCGCACTCTCTCCAGTGCAGTCATACATATCGTATAGTGTGGCGACCAGAACTACACAGTACTCCAGGTGTGTTTTAGGTAATACTTTGTAAAGTTCCCTACTCTCATATTCTATGCCCTAACATAGGATGGCAAAAATGCCATTTCCCTTCATTACCTATCTACCTGTGCTTTTCTAGTGACTTGCAATATCCATGTACCTGTGGGCCTATTTTTTACCCATGTACCCAGCCAAATATACTTCGAACGTCACAATTGTAACAATACACACCCAACTGCGCCAGCTTTCGGCTCTAACTCTCTGGAATATAGATGGTTGGTACAGCCCCATTAATGATTCAAGACCGTCCTGCTAATTGACAATCATGTTTTAGGTGCCAAGAACTGAGTATTTAAAGAGCGCCTGACTGAGGTTCGGTGCTCAATTGTAACCCAACTAGAGATATTGTCTCTATTCTCTAGTCTCTAGTTACAAAACCCAACTAGAGATATCGTCTTGCATTTTGTTTTTGCTCAGTTCTCGTTCCAGCTTTATCCTGTGCTTCAATTCCAGGCTCAGATACGCCAGCACCTGGGTCCAAACCATCCTCGTCAAGGTCTCTCGTCACAGTACGATTGAGCCAACATGGACCCAGCGGGGTATCAGAGTCTCTTGGCTGCTGTGTACAGTGACGGGTTTCCGGACAGAACCTGGAGATACACGATCTCTAAGCTGCCGTCTACTAGATGTCGCAAGGAGGATGCCAGAGTCACTCAAATGAGGGTATTGCTTGCTCTGCGGAACCAGTGCATCTTCCAACCCTGGAGATATTCGACGGTGACCCAGGTTCATGCCATGGCTTCAATTCTCATTGCTATTCGAACTCCAGCCATCCTGGTTCCCTTCAGAGCAGGAAAAAGTGGCTTTCACGATCTCTCTCCTAACCGGGAGAGCCGTCGCCTGAGCCACCGTGCAAGGTCGGAGATTTGCATTGATTTGGAGGAATTCATGGCCATCACGAGAAAGTTATTTTGTCATCCTGCCAACACAAACAGAGCCTTGGATGTTCTGATGAAGCTGCATCAGGGAAGTTGGTCAGTTATTGAGTTCTGAACTTTGGCACAAGAGAGTGGTTGGAATGAAGGAACCTTGGCCACTCTGTTCCACCACAGATGAACTAAAGGATGCCCTCACCTTGGAGAGCCAACAAGGGGCTTAGAGGTCCTCATTGACCAGTCCACCTGCTTTGACAAAGGTCTGGCAGAGCGTAAGAAGGACTACGTTACAAGGCCGAAGGTGGCAAGCCGGAGCCTGACCTCAGTCTGTTGCAGTTCCACACCCCAGTCTCAGATCATAACCAGCCCATCTCCTGCAGGCTCTGTCCAGCTCTTGCAGATCAGTTGCACGAGGCTTTCTGCCCATGATAGGTCCCGGCATCAGGATCTTAGAATCACAGAATCACAGCTGCTGCTATTACCGCGAGGAAGCAGGTCACCTGTGGGCTGAATGTCTGAAGCTGCAGCCGCCTGGAGAATTGCTAAGGCCATCCAGTATCAGAAGGACTGTGAAGGCAGCAGCCACTACTCCCAATCCCACGGATTCTAGTTTCACACCGAAGGCAGTTTCACCTGGGATAGGAACTCGAGGCTGGTGAAGTCTTTTATGGACTCTGGTGCAGTGGGTAATTTTCTGAATTTAGGAACCGCCCGTCTGTTTGATATACTGCTGTAAGAGTCGAGTCAGCCCAAGCCTGTAACTGTCTGGATAGCTGCCCACTAGGTTCCGGGCAGATCCACTAACAGGCTATGGTGCTGCAGAGGAGGATTGAAGATCATGTAGGAGACATTAGTTTCTACATTATTGACTCTCCATTCATACCTCTGATCCTGGGGTATGCTTGGCTGTCCCAGCATAACCCATCTGTGGACTGGAGAGAGAGGAGAATCATTGCTTAGTCCGGTCATTGTAAAAGGGTGTGTTTGCAGCCTGGTGTTCCAACCCACAGACTCTCCTGAGACCAACGACCAGCAAGAGAACAGACTTCAGAGCAAGCTTACCCGAAGCCTAAGGGATCCAGCCACCAGGTCCCAACTGAAGGAAGGATTCCTAAATGCAGACACTTGGAGCCTGTTCCCGGGACACGGACCCTCGGAGCCCGCCCCCGGGACACTGACCCTTGGAGCCTGCCCCTGGGACACGGACCCTCGCAGCCTGCCCGTGGGACACTGACCCTCGCAGCCTGCCCCTGGGACATGGACCCTCGCAGCCCGCCCCCGGGACACGGACCCTCGCAGCCCGCCCCTGGGACACTGACGCTCGCAGCCTGCCCCCGGGACACTGACCCTCAGAGCCTGTTCCCGGGACACTGACCCTCGGAGCCACCCCTCCAACAGTCTGCATCCACCCCTGCCACCTAGGAAACCTCTGGTGTCATCCTTGGAGGAGGGTTCAGAAAAACTTGCACACCCAGGCCAGTCAAAGATCCTTCCATCTACAAGAACTTGGAAGAAGTCTTCAGAAAGGGAAGGGTCTTGACTCTTCCATCACATCAACCCTACGATCTTCTGCCTGGCACTTGTCCTCCGCGTGGTCAATTACATGGGCTCTCTGGCCCAGAGAGAAGTATATATTGGAGGGTCTTGCTCTGAGATTCATTCAGCCCTCCACCTCACCAGCTGGCGCAGGCTTCTTCTTTGTACAAAAGAAGGATGGGAGCCTAAGGCTATCTATTGATTATAGAGGATTAAACCACATAACAGTCAAGAATCGTTACCCCGTTCCACTCATGAATACTGCCTTTGAGATTCTCCAAGGGACAAGAGTATTCACTAAGCAAGGGTGTGTACAATCTGGTCTTTATAAGGGAAGGTGATGAGTGGAAGACTGCATTCAATACACCGACAGGGCACTACGAGTACCTGGTTATGCACTTCGGTCTTGCAAACGCTCCAGCAGTTTTTCAGGCCTTTAGAAACGAGGTGCTCTGGGGTACTCTCATAAGTATGCCTTCATCTACTTGGATGATATCCTAATCTTATCGAAGTCCCTGGAGCAGCATGTCATCCATGTCAGGAACATTTAAAAGAGGCTTCTTGACCATAGAATTTATGTCAAGTTGGAGAAGTCCGAATTTCACATGATGACCATTTCATTTTTGGGTTTCATCATCTCCAACAGCAATCTCTAGATGGACTCTACCAAGACCTAGGCAGTCAGAGACTGGCCACAACCATCCAGAGGGAAACAAGCCCAACGATTCCTGGCATTTGCTAACTTTTACCAGAAGTTCATCAGGAAATTCAGCTCAGTGGCTCCAGATAAGGGATCCATGGCACCCTTTGTCTGGACCACTGAAGCGGAAGCTGCTCTTGCAGAGCTTAAACAGCAGTCATATCAGCTCCCATTTTGGTTTCACCTAACCGGGACCTTCCCTTCATCGTGGAGGTGGATGCCTCAGACATCGAATTGGGTGCAGTGTTGTCTCAACAGTCACCTTCAGACAGTAAAATTCAGCTGTGTGCATTCTTCTCCAGGAGCAGACATTGGGAATCGGGAGCTATTGTCAGTTGAGTTGGCATTGCAGAAATGCTGTCACTGGCTTGAGGGGGCCAAGAACCCTTATTGTCTGGACAGACCAGGAGAACCTGGTTTATATTCAGGAGGCCAAGAGACTGAGTTCCAGGCAGGCCAGGTGGTCTCTTTTCTTCAACCATTTAACTTTGTCCTAACCTATCGATTGGGGTCAAAGAATCGAAAACCAGATGCCTTGTTTCATCAGTTCGACGAACCCAAAGGAGAGGAGCAATTTGCCACTATTTGCCCAAGTGCCAATCTGTTGGGGAAACGACGAACTTGTTGACAAAGCCCGGGTACAGGGGGAGACAGTCCTAAGGACTGTTTGTCTCAATCTCTGTCAGGTCACAGGTTCTGCAGTGGGGATGTTCTTCGAGAATGACCGCTCACACAGGGATTGCCAGGACTCTTGAGTTCATCAAGAGAAGGCATTGGTGGCCTGGAATGGTGAAAGAGGTTTGCAGGCATACGAGGTGTGCACTCAGAACGAGAAGCCCCGTACCCAACCCCAAGGGCTCGACCATCCCCTACCTGTACCAGACAGACCGTGGGCTCCACACCTCCAGGGACTTTGTCACGGGTCTTCCACCTTCTAGGGGGAAGACCATCATCATGGTAATTGTCGATTGATTTTCAGAGGCCTAAAGATTAATTGCCTTAGTTAGCATCTGTGGCAGAGACAGCTAAAATTGTTCTTGACTAGGTTTTCAGAACCCATGTTTTTCCGGTGGACGTAGTTACAGATCATGGTCCACAATTCACATCACGTTTCTGGAGGGCATTTTGCAAGCTGATAGAGGCAACAGCGAGCCTCTCCCCTGGGTTTCGCCTGCAGTCCAACGGCCAAATAAAGCGGGTGAACCTAAGATATGGAACATACCCTAAGGTGCCTGGCCTCTGAAAGACCAGACATGTGGAGCAACCAGTTGACGTGGGCAGAGGTAATCCACAACACTTTACGGCATTCGGCACATGGGGTGTCCCCTTTCAAATGCTAATTTGGGTGTTCTCCACCAGTCTTCCCTGAGCAGGATGCCAATGTTGGGGTTCCTGCAGCTGAAGATCTCATCTGACACTGCAAGGAGAAATAGACAAGGGCAAGGGAGATATAAGACCATAAGACAAAGGAGCAGAAGTTGGCAATTCGGCCCATCAAGTCTGCTCCGCCATTTTATCATGAGCTGATCCATTCTCCCATTTAGTCCCACTCCCCCGCCTTCTCACCATAACCTTTGATGCCCTGGCTACTCAGATACCTATCAATCTCTGCCTTAAATACACCCAATGACTTGGCCTCCACTGCTGCCCGTGGCAACAAATTCCATAGATTCACCACCCTCTGGCTAAAAAAATTTCTTCGCAACTCTGTTCTGAAAGGGCGCCCTTCAATCCTTAAGTCATGCCCTCTCGTACTAGACTCCCCCATCATGAGAAACAACTTTGCCACATCCACTCTGTCCATGCCTTTCAACATTCAAAATGTTTCTATGAGGTCCCCCCTCATTCTTTGTTATTGTTAACAATTAAGATATTGTTAACTTCTACCTAGAAATCTGAAATAAAGCTGACAGGAAGAGAAGACAGGCACCAGTTTTGCAGCCTGGGCAATGGGTCTGGCTCTTGACTCAGGATTTGCCTCTCTGGGTGGAGTCTAGGAAATTGGCATCCAAGTTCATTGGGCCCTTCAAGGTTCTCAGGAAAGTAAATCCATTGGCTTACACCTTGCAGCTCTCCAAGACCCTCAAGTTCAATCCCTCTTTCCGTATTTCCATGTTGAAACGCATGAGTAGCAGTCCTTTAGCCCCCAACAGCATCAGCCCCACAGTCACCCAGATTTGTAGATGGGGAGCAGGTTTTCACTGTAAAAAGAATTCTGGTTTCATCTATTGTTCGGGGTGTTCGGCAGTTCCTCGTGAACTGGAAGGGATTCACACCTGAGGAATGGAGCTGGGTTCCTGAAAGGGACATCTTGGATCCGGCTCTCGTCCATGACTACCATCGTCCTCTCCCCGTGCAGCCCGGGTCGCCTGGAGTCAGCCATGGGGGAGAGGATCCTGTTACGACACACACCCAACCTTGTCAGCTTCTGGCATTTAGATGCTCTGTCTCTCTGGAATATGGATAGTTGGGTTCAGGACCGGCCCACTAATTGACAATCATGTTTTGGGTGCCAAGAATTGAGGTTCAGTGCTCAATCAGAAGCCCAACTAGAGATATTGTCTCGCATTTGCTTTTTGCTCAGTTCTTGTTCCTGCTTTATACTGTGTCTCGATTCCAGGCTCGGATACTCCAGCACTTGGGTCCAAATCATCCCTGTCACAATAATTGTACCTACCTCCATAGTTTCCTCTGGCAGTTCATTCCATGTACCCATTTCTTTCAAATCTTTACCCTCTCACCTTAAATCAATGTCCTCTAGTTTTAGACTCCCCATCCTGGGAAAACATTCTGAATGGCTTTCATCTCTCCCCGGGGATCCTTCCACCCTTATGTATTACAAGACACCTCTGCAGTAGCTACATGCCAATCAATGTCTCACTTCCTGAAGTCAGTATTCTCCACATCCTTCTCCTTGGTGCCCACAAATGAGAGGTGCTCAATTCAGGGCTCCATCGTTATTCCCTGGCTCCTCACGTAGATTGTCCCTTGAATGCAAGGTCAGAGAGGAGTGACAGAGAGGAGTGAGGAGTTTTTCTTAACGCAGATTCAGATTGGGCTGGGGGGGTGTAGAGGTGGAACTCCACATCATCTTTAGATATGAACTTGAAGAACTGTAGGTCTCGGTACAGGAAGGATGAGTAGCCCTCTATCTACCAGCAAAAAAGCAATCTATCAAGGCATTCTTCTGTGTTAAAGATGTTCTATGATTATACATCATTACAGCTTTTCCAGCTCTTGGTGCCTACTAACAGCTTCCAATCTCCTCTTTAACAGGGAGCTCAGACACAGGTCTAATGTGTTACTATTTGATAATGCCACAATCTCTGCTGCTACTCAGAAAAGTTTTATATTCCAACCGGCTATGTCTGTAGGTGACCCCAGAGTCGATGTCATTACAACAATCAACATTCCCTTTGTAGTAAGTAATGCCATTTCTTAAACAATCAGTGTGAGACAGCACACAACCTTCTAAAGAGTGAAATGTGAAAATGGGATTGAAGTATGACAATGGGAAAGGATTACTCCAATCAACTGATAGTGATAGGTGGGGTCTCTGATTGTTGCTGTTTTCCAGAAATGATTCATTTTGCCATGGTTTCGGGCTTTAACGGCTCTTCTCAGCATAGGTGGTCATCAGCAAGAGAAGACCATGAGGGCATCAATTAAAATGGATGGTCACACCCTTTTCCCTGGGGTAAAGGAGTCTAAAGGGCAGAAGTAATTCGTTTGTTATTGTCACATGAAATGATGTAGTGAAAAACTATTTTGCATGCCATCTATAATGATCATTTCACCACAACAGTACAGTGAGAGAGTACAAGGGAAACACAATTACAGACTGCAGATAACAGTGTAACACTTAAGGCACACACTTACTTGTGTGTCAAATGTACGCTGTAGGTATGGCGTAGCTGCTTACCCTACGCTGTACTCTACGCCGAACCCTACCCCATAGCCTAACGCGCACCTCTCCCAAAATGTAACTACGTGTCGCGGCGTCGCAGCCCGCAACAACTGTGACTGGTCCGCTTGGTAGCATTGCATTTCCTCCTACACTGCAACAGCTTGCCATTTGGGCGACTGAAGGGCAGGGAAGGAACTCTGGCTGCAATGCTTTCCATAAAGCTTTACAGACCTCTGAAATTTTGGAGGACCCTGTGCTCGATGCCAGTTTGTAGCTAGCTGCTACAGCCTGTTGACTTCCACCTGAAGCTAAAACTCGAATGGTGATTGCCAGTCTCTGAGTATACTGTGTTTACACTGATGCGAAATAAATGGTTGGAGACGATGAACCAAATCGTCAAATCTACCTGCTGACATCCGAAAATATTTGAAATGCATTTCCTCACCCATGTCTCTCAGTGGCCGGACAAGCACAGAAAATTCACCCTCCTTCAGTTTCAGTCACCATTGTTTGAAGTTTGAGTTTCTTCGTGTTGAGTTTCAACACGAAGAAACTCAACACAGTGGCATAGAAACCCCACCGCCAACTAGCATTTTGGCGGTGAATTGCAGAGCGACACAAACACACAAACGCACAAATATAAATGCTCACAACGGCGTAGCCCACTTGCGTAGGCTGCGGCGTAAGCTAGACCCACAAGTATAAATCAGCCTTTACAGAGAAAGTGCAGTTCAGGTGCAAGACCGTGACGAGGTCAACAGTCCATTTTGTCTGACAAAGCCACCATTTGATAGTTTAAGATGAGAGCAGACAATCTTAAAAGGGACCTGAGGGGCCACTTTTTCTACATAGAAGATAGTGGGTCTGTAGAATGAGCTGACAGTGGAAGAGGGAGAGGAAGATACCTATTCCCCTCTCTCTATGGTATGATTGCTTGGAGGCATCAATATGTCTAGAGCAGATGGATGGTGTACCGTTCTACCAAGCTACAAGTGGCTGAAGTGACCATGTCTCATTTGGGTTGAATTAAGAAGCCTCCATGATTTCCACCATAGTCGAAGTTAGATGGCTTCATTATCCTGGACAGTACTTCATTCTCAATGAATGTACAGATTCAAGTGCAAGTCTTATCAGGTCCCTTGGAGACCCAGTGCTGAGGTAGAAATGCCATTAAGTGTTAGTGGGTGGGAAGATGGACAACATCACCTTCACTCCTCATTAACAGGAAACACATATTGGATAAGACTCCCGTGAAGGAGTGGGAGCACATTTCTAATTTTCTCGTCCATATGGAAATCTCAGGCCAAAACATCAACTGTCTATTTCTCCCAGCCTGCTGAGAATCTCCAGTGCTTTGTGTGTTGCTGTAATTCTCTCATATTTGTCTTAGCTCTGTTTAGAGGAGATTAACGTTGCTTTCCGAATCTCAGGAAGGAAGTTACAAAGCAGGGCTTTGAAATGAGTCAGGTCTTCAGTAGCCACCAGGAAGAGGGAGATGAGGGAGATTAAAGTGTGACCAAAGACATTGCACTAAAGGCCTTCAGCTCCTTGGGAGAGACTGAGGTCAAAGTGTGTATGGAACTGGAGGAAATAGCAGAGGTAATTAATGAATATTTTACTTCAGTATTCACTATGGAAAAGATCTTGTTGATTGTAGTGATGACTTGCAGCAGACTGGAAAGCTTGAGAATGTGTTTTACTCAGAGACTGGTGAGTGTGTGGAATGGGCTGCCGGCAATGGTGGTGGAGGCAGATACAATAGGGTCTTTTAAGAGACTTTTGGATAGGTACATGAAGCTTAGAAAAATAGAGGGCTATGGGTAACCCTGGTAATTTATAAGGTAGGGACATGTTGGGCACAACTTTGTGGGCCGAAGGGCCTGTATTGTGCTGTAGGTTTTCTATGTTTCTAAATCAGGGACAGGAAGGATGGAACTAAAACTGGGACTAGCATCTCAACCAAGAGATTCATGAATGTGGTCAGGGAGGGTTTATACAAAAATTGCAGGGATATGGACAATAAAAGTTTCAGGAGTGTTTGACAAAGAAGTAGCACAATGTTAGATGGGTTCAGACTAAAAGCTGATTTATACTTGTGTGTCAAATGTACACTGTAGGTACAGCGTAGCGGCATACCCTACGCTGTACTCTACGCCGAACTCTACGCTGTAGCCTAAGACGCACCTCTCCCAAAATGTAACTACGTGTCGCGGCGACGCAGCCCGCAACAACTGTGACTGGTCCGCTTGGTAGCATCGCATTTCCTCCTATGCTGCAATAGCTTGCCATTTGGGCGACTGAAGGGCAGGGAAGGAACTCTGGCTGCAATGCTTTCCATAAAGCTTTACAGACCTCCAAAATTTTGGAGGACCCTGTGCTTGATGCCAGTTTGTAGCTAGCTGCTACAGCCTGTTGACTTCCACCTGAAGCTAAAACTTGAATGGTGATTGCCAGTTTCTGAGTACACTGTGCGTACACTGATGCGAAATAAATGGTTGGAGACGATGAACCAAATCGTCAAATCTACCTGCTGACATCCGAAAATATTTGAAATACATTTCCTCGTCCATGTCTCTCAGTGGCCGGACAAGCACAGAAAATTCACCCTCCTTCAGTTTCAGTCACCATTGTTTGAAGTTTGAGTTTCTTCGTGTTGAGTTTCAAATGAGATAAAGTTTCAAAAAGAGGCACAAATGTCCTGCAGATACAAGGATATCTGACACTGACATTGTGTCTCTCCATTGCCTTAAATCCAAAGAGTTATTGATCTTGTTTGAACATACTTAGTAACTGTCTCCACACCCCTCTTTGTCACAATGGCGGGGGCATAGGGAGCAAGGGTGAACCCAAATGCAAGACACATCTTGTGAGGTTACTCAGATTTAGTTTATTGTTCGATACCAGGAGAGCAAGGCAGGAGCAGGAGTAGCAAACTGGACAGGGACTCAGGACTACGACTAGGCTGGGACAAGGGTCTGGGCTTGGACTCGGAATCGGAATCGGATCCCAGAACTAGAGACGACATGAAGAGGCAAGTGTATGGACTCCGAGCCCGAGAATGGGCAAGGACCCAGTACCTGGGTCTTGCCTCGGGCTCGGACCCCAGAACCAGGCATGGACATGACATGGGCTAGGGAGAGGAAGAACATGGGAACACAGAGCCTCGGTCTAGGGGAGCAGGTACATTGAACCATGGACACATACACAGAACAGAGAGCCGGGACCCCTCCTTGGGTACAGGACATAGGGCCAGGACTCAAGACCCTCCGCGGGGCAACGGCAAGACGGCCTGACTTACCCCACGGTGATCACCTTTTATTCTTCTAATCTCAAGAGAGTAGAGGCCCAGAATGCTAAATCTCACCTTGTTAAAACCTACCCCCGTCCCACACTGGCACAGCTCGGCACTTCTTTCAGCACTCTGTTGAGTAGAGAGATCTGAGCTGGACACGACATTTCAGATGTAATTTTAATAGCCACTATTGTAGAGTTGTAGAACCAGAGGGCAATACAGCATGGAAACAATAATCAAATTGAATTGTATTGAACTGACTTTATTTCTTACATCCTTCACATACATGAGGAGTAAAAATCTTTACGATATGTCTCCATCTGAATGTGCAATGTGCAGTCATAGTAATTTATAATAAATAGAACAGTCAGTGTAATATAGAGTACACTCAAATCAGCGAGAATTCATCAGTCTGATGGCCTGGTGGAAGAAACTGTCCTGAATCCTGTTGGTCCTGGCTTTTATGCTGCGGTACCACTTCCCGGATGGTAGCAGCTGGGATAGATTGTGGTTGGGGTGACACGGGTCCCCAATGATCCTACGGGCCCTTTTTACACACCTGTCCTTGTAAATATCCTGAATCATGGGAAGTTCACAACTACAGATGTGCTAGGCTGTCCACACCACTCTCTGTAGATTCCTGCTACAGTTCCCATACCAGGCAGTGATGCAGCCTGTCAGGATGCTCTCAATTGTGCCCCTGTAGAAAGTTCTTAGGATCTGGGGGTCCATACCAAACTTCCTCAACTGTCTGAGATGAAAGAGGCATTATTGTGCCTTCTTCACCACACAGCTGGCGTGTACAGACCACGTGAGGTCCTCGGTGATGTTTATGCCGAGGAAATTGAAGCTGCTTACCCTCTCAACCCCAGATCCATTGATGTCAATAGGGGTTAGCCTGTCTCCATTCCTCCTGTAATCCACAACCAGCTCCTTTGTTTTTGCAAGGGGACAATTATAGAATGACCAATTAACCTACCCAGTATGTCTCTGGACTGTAGGAGGATACCGGAGACCCAGGGAAAGCCCGTGCATTCCACGGGGAGGATGTACAGAGACTCCTTACAGAGGATGCTGGGATTGAACTCCGATGGTCCGAGCTGTAGTGGCTACATATTAACTGCTATGCTATTGTGTAGTATCAATGTATCTGAAAAGTTTTCTCCGTCTTGTCAGACAAAATAATTAGTAACTTTCCTGCCATTTTCTTGTCCATTGTAATCTCTCCTATCTCTGTCTATAAGATTAAACATTAACTTCAGCAGCCCTTTTTTCCTTTTTGGCATACCCACAGAAACTCTGGCAGTGTTTGTAATTTTCCATCTTGTGTAATATGTTCCCTTTCCTTATCAATGCCTCAGTCCTCCTTTGCTGAAATCTCCCAGTTCTCAGCATTACTGCTTTCCCTTAGTCTAACACTTATTTAAAATTCATCTGACAGTCACCACTAGATGACTCTGCTGTTGTTTATTTTTGCTTTAAAGGAACCTGTAGATCCACAACTGACATATGAACACTCTACATTGTTTGAGAGACCAGTAGGATTGATGGGTTGGATTTGCTGGCAGATGTGGTTATTGCATTGCTGATGTGGGAATGCAGTCATCTTCTGCTGTGTAGGGATGGCCATTTTGTGTAGGAGTGTGTCACTTTCATGTGTATTCACTCCCTCTCACCTCTGAACCATGACAACTGGGGGCTGAGTCGAGCCAGGCAGAGGAGGGAGTGCTGAGTGTTTGGAGGATCTTCACTCAATGAGCCTGTGAGGCTGACTGGAAGCCACTCTTCTCCTACCTGCTCGTTCTTATCACAGCTGTCTATGTGGTCCTCTCCTACACACTCTTCCTGTTCACTTCTGACTTGCAAAAAATATATTCACTATAGAAACAGCCCTCAGGATCGGAACTAAGGGACAGTCTGTATATTACTTGTAAGCTATGTATTAATTATGAAAATTCTTACATTCTTTGATTTACTGTCACACCTTGTAAGGTAGCTTCCCAATTTATCACTGCTAACACATGTCTTATGATTGATTGATTTATTGAGATTCAGAGCAGAACAGTCCCTTCTGGACCTTTGAGCTGCACTGCTCAGCAATCCCCCGATTTAATCCTAACCTAGTCACTGCACAATTATTTTTACAATCACCAATTACCAGTATGTCTTTGGACTGTGGGAGGAAACTGGAGCACCCAGAGGAAACCCACACAGTTATGGGGAGGACGAAAGAATTCCTTATAGGCGGTAGTGGGAAATGAACGTAGGTTGTCATAACTTTCCCCTTTATTGATCACAGTGATTGAGATTGGATTTAAACAACAGGTGATTGACCGTGGTTGTTAACAGCAGGAGAAAACAAAACAAAAAAGTGTATAGTGTGGAAAATCTGAAATAAGGGTGTTTACCAATACCAAGACACCTACAGCAGCCAATGTGTCTATTGTGAGAAAATGTCTTTACAAATGAGGCAATTAAACCATAAGATAGGGGAGCAGAATTAGGCCATTTGACCCATTGAGTCTGCTTCACCATTTCATCATGGCTGATCCATTTTTTCTTCTCAGCTCTCATCTCTGTCTTTTCCCCATATCCTTTCATACCCTGAAAAATCAAGAATCTGTCAACCTCTGCCTTAAATACACCTGGCTTTCACAGCCAACTGTAGCAATGAATTCCACAGATTCACAACTCTCTAGCTAAAAAAATTCCTTTTTGCAGATTGATTACTCTCTAGCTAAAGAAACCATCCAGGTTTCTTGAACCTGTGAAGAGAATAAACTCTGATAAAGCAAACAAGAACTTGGCCTATTCTCCGTCACTTAGTGAAAATTTTCAGAAACGGAAAACACTTCAAAACATATTCACGACAAAACCGTGATGGTTTGTATGCTTTATACAACATTTCATTCCTCATGCCGAATCTGAGAAGCCCCATTCAATTGGAGAAAAACTGGTTCTGTCAA